>NW_019385021.1:15381-50992 GCF_000671375.1 Centruroides sculpturatus | reverse complement strand
CGTACTGCAACCAATAAAAACGCAAGGATTTGTGACGCGTAGTCACGTGCATTAGTCACGTGTAGTTTGATTGTCGTAATGGCAGAAAGTGTAGCGAAAACGATGAGGAAACAAATAGATTTGGAATTCTTCATCGAAGAAGTTAGAAAATACACATGTCTGTACGACAAAAAATGTAAATAATTCAAAGATTATTTACAATTTCATTGTTAATAAATGCAGAGAAAGCATGGCAAAATCCGTAGCGTCGTCCGTGTTTGACTACGACAATTACAGAACTGACCAAAAGATGGGGCATTTCTAGTGGAGTCGAGTTAAAACGAAAACATAACTGAAACGAAAACTCTATATGTTTCAGTTCTGTTTCTGAGTTTCTGTTTTCAGGTAATGTGGAGTCCAGGCTTTATTGAAAAGTCTTCTTAATGTTCTCAAAAGTGGAAAATAAAGAATCACTTTATTTGATTCTTTATTGAAATATAAACGCTAACAACTGCGTAATATATTCGATATAGGATTGAATGAAATAAATAATAAATAATTTACATATACTCTACAAAACATTACCAATTAATAATGCATAGTACATGAAAAATACAGTTAAAAACATTAAATAAAATTTCACATATGACATTTTTCACATTTCACTTACGAGTATAAAATATGATTTTCCTGCCAGTATAAAAAACGGATTCAAGTTATTTACTCAATAATTCAATTTCAAATTACTAATCACATTTCTGATTTTCAATACATGATTTATTGTTTTTTATATCACTTAACACGCGGTCTAATTGGACTGCAATTTTAAAAAATTATAGGTCTCGAGTAGTTATAAATTCCTAGTAATTTATTATAGTATCTCGAGAACGGAGCTACATAGATGAAAGAAGAGACCAAATACAGAAACATTAGGGGCAGAAAGTCCCGATTAACTATATATAAACGTCGTATGCAAACCGAAAGTCATGTTATTCTGATCATATTTTGACATTGTATTATAAAAATGCACACATACAAAATAGTTATAGCTTAAATTTATTTATGATAGAATCATACTTATATCTTCAAAAGGCAATTTCACTTACATTATAAAAATTTAAGATAAGTCAGTTTCCTTTATTCAACTTTTACCTCCAGTACAGTTAAGGTGCGACTAGCAGACGCGAGCGAGCGAGAATATGTGGCGAGAAGAGGCGAGACTCTGCTGATATCAAACCCAGTCAGATATGTGCCAGAACCAGAAATCCACTCACGCCACACAGTGGGGCCAAATTCCAAAAAGCTGGCCAAAAGTCAAAAGCGTTATCAATTTGGCTGAAAGTCAGTACTCGAGGGTTTTCGGGATCTCTGATTACGAATCCAAAGTCAAAATTTGAAATAAAAACAAAATGGCGGATTTAACACGAACCACTTTTATAGAAAAAGTACAGAATAAATCCATTTATTGTTTAATACGATAAAACATACAATCGGTTGATTAAAAGTTCATGCATCGTTATCCAAAGAATAATTTGATTCGCAATCAGATGATTCAACTTTGAAATCGCTGGAGCTTCCTGTACTTGCTGGTATACGTGGCGCAACTAACAATAAAACTGCTTGTGGAAGCAATGACTTTGAGTTTTTTCGAGGTAATTCGCGCAAACTCGAAATAAACGGATCGGATATTAATAATAGGAGTAAAATAATGTCTTCCATTGTTTTCACTCGGGAATTTTTCTTGCAGAATCTTCTCGAAACTTTTTAATGTATTTATTACTAGACTCTTGAGCGTCTTCGGACATCTGCCCTATCGGCAATACCGATGAATTTATCACTTCTGTACCACGAATCAATATCTTATGTACCGAAGTTGGTACGCGGAATGACGGATATAACTGCGCAAAGTAACGAGCTGTCTGTAAGGCATAATCTTGAAATTCTATGAAGTCGATTTCGTGGCCACACAAAATTGTCTGCAATATGACACGGAAACGCTTAATCGAGTCCTCATCAACCCCAGTAATAGCAGCAGAACTGCTTGAGTTTTCGAAAAATCGTCGANCAGAGCAACCGCTATTAACGAACGCACCTAATATAAACAAAAACACGCGCAGTGCAAGTCAAAACACGTTGCGTTACTAACACAAAGCGTCAACTATCGGTCCAAGGTCACACGCACCGGCGCTGACTGAGTACGAAAGTTGAGATCCGTATCCGTATTCACGGATCTAGACACTAATGATCCGTATCTGTATCCGTATCCGCGGATATACATTTTTAACGATCTGGCACATAACTAATTATAATTAATAATATGAAAGTTATTCCTATAATAAAATTTCATAACTTAGGAAAGTTGGGCAACCCGTTGCTAGATTTTTATTCCATTGCGAATTATCCTTTTTGCAGCTCATTTCATATTCTTACTGACTCTGAAATCCGGGCTCTAAGAGAGCTGTACTCAAACCCAGTGCTCTTTAAAAAATTGTCAATATGCTTATATGGTAATTGAATATATTGTACTGTTTTTACTGAGCAACTGTTGGTACCACGTACAGTACCGGCTACTGATACTTAGAGGCAATTGTCAACATTTTGATTTTTTCCAAGTCTTGTCTTTTTTCGAGTAAGCCCAGCATTTTGGTCAAGCTTATCAACAAATGATTTCAGTTTTGTCTCCTCTGCCATCCAACCCCTTAAGCCTGGACTCCACATTACCGGAATCCGCGACGTAATCGTAAAACTGAAAGCCAAACTGACGAAAGTTTCAGTTTTGTAACGTTCAGTTGGACAGAAACAAGACTGAAAGCAGAGTTAAAAATTATTTAACTTTTCGGTTTTCGTCCCGCGCTTCTGTCTTACTGCAACCAATAAAAACGCAAGGATTTGTGACGCGTAGTTACGTGCATTAGTCACGTGCAGTTTGATTGTCGTAATGGCAGAAAGTGTAGCGAAAACGATGAGGAAACAAATAGATTTGGAATTCTTCATCGAAGAAGTTAGAAAATACACATGTCTGTACGACAAAAAATGTAAATAATTCAAAGATTATTTACAATTTCATTGTTAATAAATGCAGAGAAAGCATGGCAAAATCCGTAGCGTCGTCCGTGTTTGACTACGACAATTACAGAACTGACCAAAAGATGGGGCATTTCTAGTGGAGTCGAGTTAAAACGAAAACATAACTGAAACGAAAACTCTATATGTTTCAGTTCTGTTTCTGAGTTTCTGTTTTCAGGTAATGTGGAGTCCAGGCTTTATTGAAAAGTCTTCTTAATGTTCTCAAAAGTGGAAAATAAAGAATCACTTTATTTGATTCTTTATTGAAATATAAACGCTAACAACTGCGTAATATATTCGATATAGGATTGAATGAAATAAATAATAAATAATTTACATATACTCTACAAAACATTACCAATTAATAATGCATAGTACATGAAAAATACAGTTAAAAACATTAAATAAAATTTCACATATGACATTTTTCACATTTCACTTACGAGTATAAAATATGATTTTCCTGCCAGTATAAAAAACGGATTCAAGTTATTTACTCAATAATTCAATTTCAAATTACTAATCACATTTCTGATTTTCAATACATGATTTATTGTTTTTTATATCACTTAACACGCGGTCTAATTGGACTGCAATTTTAAAAAATTATAGGTCTCGAGTAGTTATAAATTCCTAGTAATTTATTATAGTATCTCGAGAACGGAGCTACATAGATGAAAGAAGAGACCAAATACAGAAACATTAGGGGCAGAAAGTCCCGATTAACTATATATAAACGTCGTATGCAAACCGAAAGTCATGTTATTCTGATCATATTTTGACATTGTATTATAAAAATGCACACATACAAAATAGTTATAGCTTAAATTTATTTATGATAGAATCATACTTATATCTTCAAAAGGCAATTTCACTTACATTATAAAAATTTAAGATAAGTCAGTTTCCTTTATTCAACTTTTACCTCCAGTACAGTTAAGGTGCGACTAGCAGACGCGAGCGAGCGAGAATATGTGGCGAGAAGAGGCGAGACTCTGCTGATATCAAACCCAGTCAGATATGTGCCAGAACCAGAAATCCACTCACGCCACACAGTGGGGCCAAATTCCAAAAAGCTGGCCAAAAGTCAAAAGCGTTATCAATTTGGCTGAAAGTCAGTACTCGAGGGTTTTCGGGATCTCTGATTACGAATCCAAAGTCAAAATTTGAAATAAAAACAAAATGGCGGATTTAACACGAACCACTTTTATAGAAAAAGTACAGAATAAATCCATTTATTGTTTAATACGATAAAACATACAATCGGTTGATTAAAAGTTCATGCATCGTTATCCAAAGAATAATTTGATTCGCAATCAGATGATTCAACTTTGAAATCGCTGGAGCTTCCCGTACTCGCTGATATACGTGGCGCAACTAACAATAAAACTGCTTCTGGAAGCAATGACTTTGAGTTTTTTCGAGGTAATTCGCGCAAACTCGAAATAAACGGATCGGATATTAATAATAGGAGTAAAATAATGTCTTCCATTGTTTTCACTCGGGAATTTTTCTTGCAGAATCTTCTCGAAACTTTTTAATGTATTTATTACTAGACTCTTGAGCGTCTTCGGACATCTGCCCTATCGGCAATACCGATGAACTTATCACTTCTGTACCACGAATCAATATCTTATGTACTGAAGTTGGTACGCGGAATCACGAATATAACTGCGCAAAGTAATGAGCTGTCTGTAAGGCATAATCTTGAAATTCTATGAAGTCGATTTCGTGGCCACACAAAATTGTCTGCAATATGACACGGAAACGCTTAATCGAGTCCTCATCAACCCCAGTAATAGCAGCAGAACTGCTTGAGTTTTCGAAAAATCGTCGAAAAAGTATTCCCATTATTCTAGCTACCGAAACCAGGCTTTGGTTGATCGACTATTAGACCCAATACTATACGGAAACCCCTCTGTATATTCGTTTTTTAGGGTCTTATTTGTTTATTTTCTTTATCACTATGCGCTTGCCACAGTTTGATTTCAAGCTTATATGCTACACGCTAACAACATTCAAAACACACAGACAAATTCGAGAAAAAGAGCAAAACATTCCGCGTCATTAATGTACAAAATTCAGAAAACTGTGTTTTACATTGCAAGAACTCGCGCCAATGACACAATTGCAGCTAGTTTTAATTTTTTTCATTCAATAATAGTTTCATCTACGACACGCGATCGGTCCAGTCGCAGAACTCTACAGAATTTATGAACTTTTCTCTACGTGTTTAAAATTTTCTGTTGTAATATTCCGTTCATTTTCGTACAAATCATTCGTTTACTGTTATCACATAAAGTATTATTATCAATTTTGTGTTACATAATAATAATCTACTTACTTGCAGCTGCAGATTCCATTTTTTAAATTTAAATTTGATTGGTTTTTAGAGATTTGACACCCTCTTGAATATAGCGTAGAAATATTTGCTTACTGCATGACGCGTCTAGCTCGATTGAGGGTCCTCTTTCGACTGAACTACAATAACAGGTATAAGGGATAGGGGGCGCTAAAATCTAGAATTCGACCTTCGGACTCTTATCCAACCTAACCCACAACTAGAAATTACTGGAACTTAAACTCTATTTTTTTACTTTTGGCCAGCTTTTTGGGATTTGGCCCCACTGTGCGCCAGCGAGATTTCTCGCTTCTCTCTTGTGCATGTTTTCTTTGCGGGAACTATATCGCTCGCAACCTCTCGCTCTCTCCTAAATTCGCGTCTGCATAGTCGCATCCTTAACCTGAGACAAATCCAGACAGATCGAAAAATCCCAGGAATTTTTCGTAGTCCGTTCGGATAGCGGGCCCCATTCCTCATCATTATTTAATCGCTCCAAATGGGCCTAGCGAAATCCATAATGGGTTTACTAAAAAAAAAAGTCATATTAGTGCACACAGGGCGGAAAATTAAAAGATAAGACCCAATACAGTAACGATCCTATTGATCTTCCATTGCAGATTATTTGTCTCTTTTTTCGACGTTTTTATATTCAATATTTTTGAAGGGATTTATTTCATGTTGTTTTATGTATTTTCCTAATAAAATTTATATATAATGGCCTAGCCTATAATAAAAGGCCAATACTATCGTTATTGTGTTGTTTATGGAATTAAAAATGAATAGAGGCAACTAAATTTATATATATATTTATATTAAATTTTTAGCAATGCAAGGATTACACCGTTTCGGATTATAAAACTACAACGATGATATTTTGTAAGATCAACAGAAAAAGTTTTGCATAATACTGTATTCGCAACATTAATATACTTTTAATATTAACAATACATATAAATTATTTCATATAAATCGAAATAAAGATATTAATTTGAATTTAAATACCTTTTATTTCGGGTGAATCCATTGCGAAAATGCAGCTAAAGTTTATCTTCTTTCCAAGATTATTTAATATTTAAAATGAGTAGTTTAACGTTAAATCACTAAAGTTAAGCAAAATATGTGATGATGTAAATCCTTATTGATTGAAACTTATTTGTGTCATCAAATCCTGTTATTTTAAAAAAATAAACTGTCAGCAAATATTCTTATTTTAACTCCGCACACTATTTATTTCATACTATTATTAAATTTTTTATAACATATTGATGTATAATTTTAAAACTGATTAAGTCATTTCATAATAGAAACTTAAAACTGAAATTTTCAATAAATTTGGATTTCTGCATAATTATAATCGCGATGACAAACTCGAAACAATCAAATGGCCGAGCGATTAAGGCAGGGGTGGCCAACAGTTTTTGCCCCCGGGCCGAATTGGAAAGAAAACTTTTATCACGGGCCGAACCAGAGGCTGCCCTAAGTAAGATTTTGAGGTGGTGCGAGATCTCATTGTGGTATCATCCCGTAGAAACTAAATTGTACATAGAGATTACAGATACATTTTGCACATTATCGACATTCGCTGTGCTTAAGACATTGGTAATGGAGCGTTAACTCTAAACGCACAGTGAGTTCTTGACCTTTTTTTTATGGCGTGAGAATTCTTCGTCAAGCTATTCCGACTTGAGTAGCTGATATTGAAAGATTAATTGCGGGTCGCATAAATTTATTAGACGGGCCGTATGTTGGCCATGCCTGGATTAATTAAGGCGTCAGCCTGCCGCTCTGGAGATCCAGAAACGGATCTGAACGGGTCGAAAAAGCGTAGGAACTTTTCGGGAATGATTCAACGCGTTTTCATTTTGTTTTTTTATACCCTATAGATCTTTTTAATAATACACATCGTGGGCTCAGTCAGGTCCTTAATGAGAAAGACTTGGTAATGAAGGACACGGCAGACCTCCCATGAAAAATTCTTGAGCGAGATTTAGTCTCGGGTTCTGAAAGGTAGGTTTAATCGTCTCGAGCATCTTGATAAATTAGGCCTTCTTTTTTTAACTCTTTCCGCCCTGTGGGTACTAAGAGGCTTCTTACAGCAAGACCATTATGTGTTCGGCTAGGCCCACAATGGTCGTTATGGATTTGGTCGGGTGGTGAGGGATGGGGGCTCTGACATATCCAGACGGATCACCTTCCCAAAAATTCCTGGGAATTTTTCGACACATTCGGATTCGATCCCAGGTCCCTCAGAGAGGTGGACTGCCATTTTGACCACTCGGCCATCCGACTATTGATAACTTAGGCTAATAACATTTAGATCAATTTATTAACGTTCTAATACATTAATTATTCCTTTGTTAATATTAACTAACATATAATTTTAATTATTATTATGAAATGGAATTCATACATAAATTCAAAGACCACAGACTAAGATAATAATTTTAATTGTTGTTAACACTATTTTATTACAAAAACTAGAATTTTTTCATTTCATCACATGAATACAATCAATTATTTTTACATATTATAATGTCACTTTATGCACAAATAAGCACTTTTTTTCTTTTCTTAGAAAAAGTAATTAAAAAAGATAATCATGAGTGGTATTTATAAAATTAATTTGTATAAATCGTGATATTTATTTAATATAAAATAAATCAAAATTTAAAAATATTTTTTCAAGTAATTGTTTACATTAATATTTTTAAAAAATTGAAATCAAGGAAATGGAACTTTAAAATTTTCAAAAACAATTATTACATAAATATACACGAGTATCGAAAATAATAATTTTATGATTTCAAAATTACAGAAACATTTACTGTTGTATAGAAAATTTTATTATGATTTAAAGTTTAATCATTGATAAATGTTTATTCACGTTTGTTACTAGGGTAGGGACATCACACAAATTTGTTATAGCGCGATAGAATTGAAGCGAATCTGAAAAAGAAAAACAGAAGTTCTTGGACCTGACGGCCGCGAAACTTACACTTACCTCCACGGAGAGGCGATCCTTCCACTTGCAGATATGAAGAGATGATCCAAGAACAAAGCATTCGGTATCGATTGCTTTGTTCTTATGTTTTATTCGTTTTCCGCGCCTATTTTCCGTTAGGTGTGCACAATACTCCCTGTAAATTTCGTTAGGCGCGGTCAATCGCGTTAGGGAGCTTAGACATTGTCATTTTGATCACACTGTGTCTCGAAAACGAAGTCATAGACTCCCATTTTTTTGTGGTTTCTGGAAAATAGCAAAGTTTTATCAAAATCGACCGATTCAAATTTGAGAAAAATAACTGTAAACCACATAGAAGGGCTTCGCCTCAATTAAAGGCACTCGTGAAAATATTTTCAAACAACAAAAATTGATAGTTAACGAATAGTGTTGCCACCAGGCCGGTTTTCACCCGGACAAGCCGGTTTTCATATTCATGGTCCGGATTAATTATTAGTTTGTCCGGTTTTCGTAGAGATTGTGAAATTATGATAAATAAATTTATAAAAATATTTGCGAGTATTTTATTTTAACGGTTAAAGACTGACTTCACACTCCCACCCAAACTTTCTTATCCCCATCTTATCCCTAGGCTAAGAGTGACAGAAAATATACTTTTAAAATTCTAACTTGCAAATATCTCTGACAAATATTAGGTTTGTTCCAACACAAGACCTAATTCGTTTAAAACGGGCATGCGCATTGTTCAGTTCTTGGCCGTAAAATGACATTGACCTCGTACGGATTCAAATTTAAACCAGTTAGGGACAGCTTTGCCACTCCTAGTACATTTGTACTTTTCGGGTACATTTTGCCTTTTCGAGTTCATTAAAAGTACACTTAGATTTTTAGTACATTTTGAGTACATTATAATATTTCAGTACCATTTATGGTACAAAATAATATTTCATGCCTTAACGAAAAAATTAGTTTAATAAAGTCTCACTAGTGTCACAGCTTGCTAATTTGATTTACCCAATCAAACATACACATGGCGTATGTCAGTCGACATCAACAACATACAGATTGGGTGCGTTTTTCGCTAGCTTCCAAGCTCGCCGAGCTGACACCTAGCGCAGCCTGACGTCATACTAGCACGCTCGTAAAAGTATACACAGTAATGGATGCCGCCATCTTTGAACAAACTCCAAGCTCGTTGTAAATTTTTCGAGCAAGCCGAGCTCTCTAGGAATGCTAGCAATGACGTCCCGGGTGTGCGAAAAGTAAACGTCGGGCTCATTGATAGCTAACAAAAAGTATACAGGCACGTGCAAATGTTATGACTCAGTGATCCTCTTTCGCACGTTTTAGTCATCTACACATTCTCACGACGACCTTGACAAAATTTTTCACGCCAAGTGGTCCAAAGAATTTAATTCTGTCAAACAAAAATAATGGACAGATAAGGAAATCAATGATTTTAAACTTTTGTCATCAATAATATCAAAATATCCGTTAAGTCAGAGTCTAATTATTACACAAAATAGTTTTGAAATTGTACAAGTATAAATAATATAAATACTTTTATATTATTTTCTACCACTGTAATTTAATTCTTAATTATGAACTTCAATTTTAGTAATCTTGGTAAAAGAAATAACTTTTTTTAATTTAAATCTGTCAGCGCATATTTAATTTATAATTTTTTTATATCCTTCACTATATTTTTAAAAAATCAACTTTTAATGCTATATTTAACAAAAAACCATAGAAACTATTGTCATAAAATATTTTTATGAAATATTTAATTTTAAAGTATTCATATTTAACAAAGTATGAATTTGAATATGAATCTACCATCATACTCGATTTTTGTGAAATAAACAGAAAAATTGAGTATGATGGTATAGTAATATCAAAAGTAACCAACCATAGAAATAGTACATTTTGAAGGAAAATAGTACATTTTTTGAAGGAGCTTCAGTACGTTTAGAAATTTCATTGTGGCAACTCTGGTTAGGGACTTGTGTTGGAACAAACCTATTGTAAAGCGAATGTGACAGTTTCAGTTTACAAGTTCATAGTTTCTATTTTAATTATTTAATATGACAACTCAAGAAATTAAAAACACCAAAAAAGGAAGCGAACTTGTAAATTTTAATAAAGATTGGCTGACACAAAATGAATTTCAAAAATGGTTACGACCTGTTTGAAACATGTTGCCACCTTTTCAAAATTGCTGACCCGGACAGGTCATCAATTTTGAAAAGGTGGCAACACTATCCACGAATGACTTAGTGGATAAAACCACTGAACACTATTACAGTGGAACCTCGGTATACGACCTTAATCCGTTTCCGATGTTTGGACTTACTGTATACTGAATTGGACGTATACCAAACCAACCTTTCCCATAAGAAGTAAATTAAAAATGATTAATCCGTTCTCGTGTAAAAAAAAAAATGGCTGGCTTTAAACACCTCGCTTTCCTGGCTAGTTCCTGCTTGATTTTTCGTGAGATCAGCGTGTATCTTTTTAGCTTTCTCGCAAATAATTGCTTCCGATACGCTGTCTCCAGCACTGTTTTTCAGTTATCCAAAGCAAAAGCAATTTCTCGACATGATCTAATGTCTTCGATCTCTGTTTAGAAATTGATTTAACCCCTTTCGCAACGTTAGCAGATTTAATAATGTCTTTATTTTTCGCGATTGTCCATATCGTCGTTCTCGGAATACGGTAAACAACAGTTAAAATCTCGAACACGCGTGCCACCTTCGTATTTCTCAACAATCTCTTTCATCAGTTCCATTGTAATTCTAGTCATTTTTTTAGTTTTCTGTCGCTTTTCATTTACCTTTTTGGGATTCGTGATTAATAAAAATAATAAAATTTTACTTACGAATTAAAATCAGAAGAAATTAAACAAAGTTATAAACCGTTGCACCACGAACGTCTAATTCTGGTCTAGTACACCGATTGTGCTACTTGTTCATTGATGACGCGTATAATTGAATTATGTCGTATACCGAACAAAAGTCGTATACCGAGCAAAATTTGTTTCGTCCAAACAGGACGTATTCCGAATTGGACGTATTCTAAAGCAGACGTATACCGAGGTTCCACTGTATTTAGTCGTGGGTTCGCACATGGCCAACTGATTGGCCATGTGGAATTTTCCGGGCTTACTTCGTGCTGTGATACTTAAATAGGGAAGACATAGAAAGTTCCTAGGAGGCGTCGCCCACTATTCGTGTTATCGTAAACAAATAACAATAACGTTCTTATCAATTTTTGTAAGCATTTGTAATTTCTATTCTATTAATTCAATGCTTGATTAAAGAAATTTCTGGCCTAGGACAATTGCCTAGTTTATCTAGATTTTAGTCCGATCTTACATTAATCTAAACTACCATAAATGTTTAATCTTATATGACGTAAACAATATAGTTTGCAATACATATTCCTTCAGTTAACTGATGAAATGCGCCAAAGTAACTGAAGAAATTATTATCGTGTAATTTTATTACTTTATTACTTACTTGTTGGAGAAAAATTTTCCTCATAAAATATACAGAACATTAAAATCTAAATTATACATTTTATGAATATTAATTATAGGTTTGGAAGGAAGATGGTCGAGGCTGTAAGTGCACCAAACTGCAAATAGTTGATGCCTTTACATGCTCTGAGGAATCCGAGTCACTTCAGTAATTTCCACGACATGAAAGGCATAAATAAAATTCAAATAATGAGCAAATATTTTCATGCTAAATAATAAATGTATAATTTAGAACGGTATGATTTAAAAGTATGTACACACACTGTACCGGTACATTCATGTAAAAACGGATAAAGTATGATACAGTAAATGCAATGCGAGATATGTAATAATACGTGTTTAATAATGTATTGTAGAAAAATAACATTTAAATAGCTATAAATAACATAATGTGAAATTGTAATGACGTTTTTATCAATAATAAGTCAACATAAAATATTTATAGTTTATTATTCTATCACGTCACATGAGATGGCATTGGTACTGTACAACGAGCGTTCTTAATAGAAACCGCCAAATTGAAGCTAAATTCAAAACTCCACCACTCAACGAGATCAAAAAATAAAAATAAGAATATTACGTAAGACGAGATCTATTACTCCCTATCCCTGAGTAAGAAATCATTGACCCCACCCACCCCAAAATACCTTACGTAATTTATGGACGGTCCCTAATGATTTGTAATGTTGAGAAACATTAAACACTTCAAAATAAGGACAAACTGTCACTCCCGGTCGATGTCCGTCATTAAAAGGTTATACTACGTCACGAAACTTTTAAGAGGATGAAATTAAAAAGCTTTCGATGGTTTATGAGCTTATATATTACTTTAGTTATTAAATGTAATTTATTTTAAACCTTTTTACAGTATGAAAACATCAGTTTAATGAAGATATTTTTAAAAATTATATACGTATTCTATTAAGTTACTTTAGTGAAATTTACATAAAATAATCTAAATTTGATTGAAATTAACACAAATTATAGTTCAATTAGTAATGGTTGCTAGTGATATTCAATGGTAAAAATTAGACTTCTACATCTTCACGAATCACGACATCTGATGGATATTCGAGTAAGCTTCTCCAACGTCCTTGAGTGGAGAGTGTGGTATGTATGATTGTCGGAATTAGGTACGAAAGGATGGAGACGGAGTAACGGTAACACAGCTTTAATGAACAAGGACTTGAACAGGAATGAGCGTCTATTTAGAGTTTGCCTACAGAGGGCGTAATATTTAGGATTGCCTACAGAGGGCGCAGCAATGTATATACAGTATAGCAGAGTGGTATCACTATTCTTACACTATGTTCCTTGTTGGAGGAGAAACTCACCACCATGGCTACTTCGCAGGCGTTTGATCGTGCAATACTCTAAATCCATATAAATATGTAAACGTTAACATTTGGACCGTTTGAGATCGCAATTTCACTTTTTCAGTGTTCCAGTTTTTCTCATTTCATAAATTGAGCACTTAATCAGGAATGTCTTTTTCAGCGCTTCTTGACGCCGGCCATGGAAATCATAACAACTGCAGCTGTATATCAAACAAATAAACTTTTCTATATGAGAACATTTCATAATTCAATAAATACAACAGATTTTGCTTTACTAATTCAGAAAAATTTTAAACAAACGAAAACAGCTGCATTACCTGAAAATAAACTTCTAAATCTAATAGGAAGATATTTTGAGAAAATAATTTCTGATAAATTAGACAACGTATTTTGTTACTTTATGATAATAACATCTCTTTATTAAATTAAAGGAAAAAATTATTATTAAATGAAGTCAATAAATTAAAGAAACAAATTCATTTATTAGCTAAATAAATAAAAATAGTTTGTCTTTTCTTATTTCTGTTACAATTTCTTATTTGATAGGTCTTCTGACATGTCGAATTTTTGGATATTTATAAAAATTCCATATTCTATTGTTTTTTAAATTAAAGAAATGCAAATATTCAGTCCATCTGAGTCACTAGTGTTAATCGTCATTAATTTGCGAGTCATTTTTGAAGTATTATCTAATGATGCATTCTGTCCACTTTTATAGTCCAGACCCACATAAAGAATAAAACTAGACGTTTAATAACTATACGTCTCAACAATCTTGTGTTTTATAATATTTATCCTTATGAAATAATCGACGTAATACTGCAACAGAAAATTAAGAAACATGATATGGAATATTTAAGCATTAAAGCCGGCAATATAAAGCATTTGAAACCGGTTGCTTTTGAGATTTCTATTCTTTTTGCTTATTTATTTAGTAAAATCCGTATACCGTACTTTCTCGATCAACTTTAAGCAAGTGCTGTGATACCTATTTTAAAACAAGGATCGTCTTCCGATTCAAATAATTATCGACAAATTGTAATTACATCGGAAAGAAATTTGAAAAGTTTACATCTAAGAAAATTCTAAAGTTTTTGGAATACGAATGCCGATCTTGGGAATCAATTTGGCTTTACAAAACATCTGTTTACGGAAAACATTGGTTAAATACCATACTTATACTGTATAACAGTGAATTTGGATATATATTTTTCCCTAATCTTTTCAACTATTGATCTTTCTAAAGCATTTGATGATGTGGATATAGCTATTCTACTAGTACATAATTATATATTGTTATTCCTACAGAACGTACTTATATTGTGAAAACAAAAATTTTTCAAAAGTGTTTATTACAAATAACGGAGTGTTGCAAGGCTCCTCTGTTATTTAATAACATGAATGACTTGCTTTACTGGCTTAATAATAATAAAGTAATTCTATATGCAGATGATAATGTAATTTCTACGTCAGCTAAAAATATTGGTATTGCCGCGATAAAATTAACTGTTACTTAAACATAATTTTTTTAAATTATCATTTATAAGTTAAAAATTAATTATTGAACGGAACTCTTCATAAATCAGACAGTGTTTTGTCTGTGATCGGAGTTTAAAGCAACCGCACGACCATTAAAATAACGGTCACTAGTCTGAGTGCCGTTGATGAATAAAAAACTAAAGATTCTAAATTACTTTGAGAATTATTTCCATTTTAGGATCTGTTCATTCCAGATGCGATACCAGGGTGTCTCATAATCTCGGTCGACAGGATTATACAGCTGCTCGCTACCTTAAAACCAAAAAACGTTTTGAGCATGTGCTGCATGTGCAAGTGTATTTAACCGCTTGGCCATCCGGCCATCGCTGAAGATAGATCAAATTTGAGTTCGAAATATGGTAACTCGAAATCACAGATCAAATATTTAATTTGAATAATTAAAAAACAACAAAAATGCTTACAGATTTTACTTTACTATTTTCGTTTCCTTTATACAGCTAAAAAAGTAAAAAAATTGTTACCATTTGAATCATATCAAGTTATTTCGTTTAATGGGAAATCCTATTAATTAATTAAAAATTTAAAAATTTTAATAGTATTTTTTTTCTTTAAGCAAAATTTTTATATTATCTGTATCGGTGTTACAATTTGCTTAACTACAATGTAATACCATTGTGACCTCATAATACCTAATTTGATAGCTGCTTAGTGCTCTTTTAGTCTTCTTTCAAGTGGTCTTTTCATTTGTCTTATATAATATTTAGTTTACTTTTCATAAGTACAAAATATCTGGTAAACTACTTAAGCTGTTTCTTTATTTATTTTTCTTTTTCATGTAGTAATTTTGATACTCTATTTTTCTGAGAAGAACCCAATGCTATAGAAAATTTATTAAATTCAAATACACCTTTTATATACGGAAACTGAAAATATTAAAAATACTAGTTTTATTTTATTTTAACATTGGGTGTATTCAAAATCTCAACATCAATCCAGTCAGGGCCGGATTAATCCACTTTGGGGCCCTAGACATTTTCTTCTTACCGGGCCCCCTTCCTCTCCCATAAGAAATAGAGCACACACAAAATATAAAACAATAAATAAAACAAAACTAAATAATGTGAAAAACTAACACAAATCTTAAATTTTTATTAATNCTACCATCATACTCGATTTTTGTGAAATAAACAGAAAAATTGAGTATGATGGTATAGTAATATCAAAAGTAACCAACCATAGAAATAGTACATTTTGAAGGAAAATAGTACATTTTTTGAAGGAGCTTCAGTACGTTTAGAAATTTCATTGTGGCAACTCTGGTTAGGGACTTGTGTTGGAACAAACCTATTGTAAAGCGAATGTGACAGTTTCAGTTTACAAGTTCATAGTTTCTATTTTAATTATTTAATATGACAACTCAAGAAATTAAAAACACCAAAAAAGGAAGCGAACTTGTAAATTTTAATAAAGATTGGCTGACACAAAATGAATTTCAAAAATGGTTACGACCTGTTTGAAACATGTTGCCACCTTTTCAAAATTGCTGACCCGGACAGGTCATCAATTTTGAAAAGGTGGCAACACTATCCACGAATGACTTAGTGGATAAAACCACTGAACACTATTACAGTGGAACCTCGGTATACGACCTTAATCCGTTTCCGATGTTTGGACTTACTGTATACTGAATTGGACGTATACCAAACCAACCTTTCCCATAAGAAGTAAATTAAAAATGATTAATCCGTTCTCGTGTAAAAAAAAAAATGGCTGGCTTTAAACACCTCGCTTTCCTGGCTAGTTCCTGCTTGATTTTTCGTGAGATCAGCGTGTATCATTTTAGCTTTCTCGCAAATAATTGCTTCCGATACGCTGTCTCCAGCACTGTTTTTCAGTTATCCAAAGCAAAAGCAATTTCTCGACATGATTTGATTTCTTCGATCTCTGTTTAGAAATTGATTTAACCCCTTTCGCAACGTTAGAAGATTTAATAATGCCTTTATTTTTCGCGATTGTCCATATCGTCGTTCTAGGAATACCGTAAACAACAGTTAAAATCTCGAACACGCATGCCACCTTCCTATTTCTCAACAATCTCTTTCATCAGTTCCATTGTAATTCTAGTCATTTTTTTAGTTTTCTGTCGCTTTTCATTTACCTTTTTGGG
This sequence comes from Centruroides sculpturatus, assembly GCF_000671375.1. NCBI lineage: Eukaryota > Metazoa > Arthropoda > Arachnida > Scorpiones > Buthidae > Centruroides > Centruroides sculpturatus. The sequence goes on along the minus strand of NW_019385021.1, from coordinate 34,099 downwards.
ATTCGTGATTAATAAAAATAATAAAATTTTACTTACGAATTAAAATCAGAAGAAATTAAACAAAGTTATAAACCGTCGCACCACGAACGTCTAATTCTGGTCTAGTACACCGATTGTGCTACTTGTTCATTGATGACGCGTATAATTGAATTATGTCGTATACCGAACAAAAGTCGTATACCGAGCAAAATTTGTTTCGTCCAAACAGGACGTATTCCGAATTGGACGTATTCTAAAGCAGACGTATACCGAGGTTCCACTGTATTTAGTCGTGGGTTCGCACATGGCCAACTGATTGGCCATGTGGAATTTTCCGGGCTTACTTCGTGCTGTGATACTTAAATAGGGAAGACATAGAAAGTTCCTAGGAGGCGTCGCCCACTATTCGTGTTATCGTAAACAAATAACAATAACGTTCTTATCAATTTTTGTAAGCATTTGTAATTTCTATTCTATTAATTCAATGCTTGATTAAAGAAATTTCTGGCCTAGGACAATTGCCTAGTTTATCTAGATTTTAGTCCGATCTTACATTAATCTAAACTACCATAAATGTTTAATCTTATATGACGTAAACAATATAGTTTGCAATACATATTCCTTCAGTTAACTGATGAAATGCGCCAAAGTAACTGAAGAAATTATTATCGTGTAATTTTATTACTTTATTACTTACTTGTTGGAGAAAAATTTTCCTCATAAAATATACAGAACATTAAAATCTAAATTATACATTTTATGAATATTAATTATAGGTTTGGAAGGAAGATGGTCGAGGCTGTAAGTGCACCAAACTGCAAATAGTTGATGCCTTTACATGCTCTGAGGAATCCGAGTCACTTCAGTAATTTCCACGACATGAAAGGCATAAATAAAATTCAAATAATGAGCAAATATTTTCATGCTAAATAATAAATGTATAATTTAGAACGGTATGATTTAAAAGTATGTACACACACTGTACCGGTACATTCATGTAAAAACGGATAAAGTATGATACAGTAAATGCAATGCGAGATATGTAATAATACGTGTTTAATAATGTATTGTAGAAAAATAACATTTAAATAGCTATAAATAACATAATGTGAAATTGTAATGACGTTTTTATCAATAATAAGTCAACATAAAATATTTATAGTTTATTATTCTATCACGTCACATGAGATGGCATTGGTACTGTACAACGAGCGTTCTTAATAGAAACCGCCAAACTGAAGCTAAATTCAAAACTCCACCACTCAACGAGATCAAAAAATAAAAATAAGAATATTACGTAAGACGAGATCTATTACTCCCTACCCCTGAGTAAGAAATCATTGACCCCACCCACCCCAAAATACCTTACGTAATTTATGGACGGTCCCTAATGATTTGTAATGTTGAGAAACATTAAACACTTCAAAATAAGGACAAACTGTCACTCCCGGTCGATGTCCGTCATTAAAAGGTTATACTACGTCACGAAACTTTTAAGAGGATGAAATTAAAAAGCTTTCGATGGTTTATGAGCTTATATATTACTTTAGTTATTAAATGTAATTTATTTTAAACCTTTTTACAGTATGAAAACATCAGTTTAATGAAGATATTTTTAAAAATTATATACGTATTCTATTAAGTTACTTTAGTGAAATTTACATAAAATAATCTAAATTTGATTGAAATTAACACAAATTATAGTTCAATTAGTAATGGTTGCTAGTGATATTCAATGGTAAAAATTAGACTTCTACATCTTCACGAATCACGACATCTGATGGATATTCGAGTAAGCTTCTCCAACGTCCTTGAGTGGAGAGTGTGGTATGTATGATTGTCGGAATTAGGTACGAAAGGATGGAGACGGAGTAACGGTAACACAGCTTTAATGAACAAGGACTTGAACAGGAATGAGCGTCTATTTAGAGTTTGCCTACAGAGGGCGTAATATTTAGGATTGCCTACAGAGGGCGCAGCAATGTATATACAGTATAGCAAAGTGGTATCACTATTCTTACACTATGTTCCTTGCTGGAGGAGAAACTCACCACCATGGCTACTTCGCAGGCGTTTGATCGTGCAATACTCTAAATCCATATAAATATGTAAACGTTAACATTTGGACCGTTTGAGATCGCAATTTCACTTTTTCAGTGTTCCAGTTTTTCTCATTTCATAAATTGAGCACTTAATCGGGAATGTCTTTTTCAGCGCTTCTTGACGCCGGCCATGGAAATCATAACAACTGCAGCTGTATATCAAACAAATAAACTTTTCTATATGAGAACATTTCATAATTCAATAAATACAACAGATTTTGCTTTACTAATTCAGAAAAATTTTAAACAAACGAAAACAGCTGCATTACCTGAAAATAAACTTCTAAATCTAATAGGAAGATATTTTGAGAAAATAATTTCTGATAAATTAGACAACGTATTTTGTTACTTTATGATAATAACATCTCTTTATTAAATTAAAGGAAAAAATTATTATTAAATGAAGTCAATAAATTAAAGAAACAAATTCATTTATTAGCTAAATAAATAAAAATAGTTTGTCTTTTCTTATTTCTGTTACAATTTCTTATTTGATAGGTCTTCTGACATGTCGAATTTTTGGATATTTATAAAAATTCCATATTCTATTGTTTTTTAAATTAAAGAAATGCAAATATTCAGTCCATCTGAGTCACTAGTGTTAATCGTCATTAATTTGCGAGTCATTTTTGAAGTATTCTGTCCACTTTTATAGTCCAGACCCACATAAAGAATAAAACTAGACGTTTAATAACTATACGTCTCAACAATCTTGTGTTTTATAATATTTATCCTTATGAAATAATCGACGTAATACTGCAACAGAAAATTAAGAAACATGATATGGAATATTTAAGCATTAAAGCCGGCAATATAAAGCATTTGAAACCGGTTGCTTTTGAGATTTCTATTCTTTTTGCTTATTTATTTAGTAAAATCCGTATACCGTACTTTCTCGATCAACTTTAAGCAAGTGCTGTGATATCTATTTTAAAACAAGGATCGTCTTCCGATTCAAATAATTATCGACAAATTGTAATTACATCGGAAAGAAATTTGAAAAGTTTACATCTAAGAAAATTCTAAAGTTTTTGGAATACGAATGCCGATCTTGGGAATCAATTTGGCTTTACAAAACATCTGTTTACGGAAAACATTGGATAAATACCATACTTATACTGTATAACAGTGAATTTGGATATATATTTTTCCCTAATCTTTTCAACTATTGATCTTTCTAAAGCATTTGATGATGTGGATATAGCTATTCTACTAGTACATAATTATATATTGTTATTCCTACAGAACGTACTTATATTGTGAAAACAAAAATTTTTCAAAAGTGTTTATTACAAATAACGGAGTGTTGCAAGGCTCCTCTGTTATTTAATAACATGAATGACTTGCTTTACTGGCTTAATAATAATAAAGTAATTCTATATGCAGATGATAATGTAATTTCTACGTCAGCTAAAAATATTGGTATTGCCGCGATAAAATTAACTGTTACTTAAACATAATTTTTTTAAATTATCATTTATAAGTTAAAAATTAATTATTGAACGGAACTCTTCATAAATCAGACAGTGTTTTGTCTGTGATCGGAGTTTAAAGCAACCGCACGACCATTAAAATAACGGTCACTAGTCTGAGTGCCGTTGATGAATAAAAAACTAAAGATTCTAAATTACTTTGAGAATTATTTCCATTTTAGGATCTGTTCATTCCAGATGCGATACCAGGGTGTCTCATAATCTCGGTCGACAGGATTATACAGCTGCTCGCTACCTTAAAACCAAAAAACGTTTTGAGCATGTGCTGCATGTGCAAGTGTATTTAACCGCTTGGCCATCCGGCCATCGCTGAAGATAGATCAAATTTGAGTTCGAAATATGGTAACTCGAAATCACAGATCAAATATTTAATTTGAATAATTAAAAAACAACAAAAATGCTTACAGATTTTACTTTACTATTTTCGTTTCCTTTATACAGCTAAAAAAGTAAAAAAATTGTTACCATTTGAATCATATCAAGTTATTTCGTTTAATGGGAAATCCTATTAATTAATTAAAAATTTAAAAATTTTAATAGTATTTTTTTTCTTTAAGCAAAATTTTTATATTATCTGTATCGGTGTTACAATTTGCTTAACTACAATGTAATACCATTGTGACCTCATAATACCTAATTTGATAGCTGCTTAGTGCTCTTTTAGTCTTCTTTCAAGTGGTCTTTTCATTTGTCTTATATAATATTTAGTTTACTTTTCATAAGTACAAAATATCTGGTAAACTACTTAAGCTGTTTCTTTATTTATTTTTCTTTTTCATGTAGTAATTTTGATACTCTATTTTTCTGAGAAGAACCCAATGCTATAGAAAATTTATTAAATTCAAATACACCTTTTATATACGGAAACTGAAAATATTAAAAATACTAGTTTTATTTTATTTTAACATTGGGTGTATTCAAAATCTCAACATCAATCCAGTCAGGGCCGGATTAATCCACTTTGGGGCCCTAGACATTTTCTTCTTACCGGGCCCCCTTCCTCTCCCATAAGAAATAGAGCACACACAAAATATAAAACAATAAATAAAACAAAACTAAATAATGTGAAAAACTAACACAAATCTTAAATTTTTATTAATAAAAAATATTTAATATACAACAATAAATTTTAGTTTTTCTAGAAAAATTTGAACAGTTTGTTTATAAATTTTTAAAAAAAATTGAAATTTATTTTATTAAATGTCTAACAAAAGTTGTTATACAATAACAATATTACCTTAAAATATTAATTGTTTAATTTAACCTTTTTGGTTAATATTTAAATAATATAATATTTTACCCATGAAAGGTAAATTGAATAATGAAAAAGATAATTTAAATAAAAGCCAAGATAGTTTTAAAAAAGTAAGTATATAAATATGAATAAACTTTATTTAAAAATTCTGTTTTCTAGTCTTTAATTCAGCAAAATTATCAATTATTTCATCATAATTAATATTATCCAAAGCATTTTGTTCGATGTATAAAAAGCTAAAGAATTTAATTTTGATTCACTCAGTGAGTTTCGTAAATAATTTTTTACACGTTTTAATACTGAGAATGACCTTTCACCAGATGCATTTGATATAGGCAAAGTTAAATATATTCGCAATAATATTTCTATATTTGGAAATGTTGATACTAGTTTTGTGCTCTTTATACATTGCAGCATATCAGATGGCAACGTTAATTTTTGGCTTTTGCAAATTACTTTAAATTGTAACAATTCCTCGTCCAATTCTTCTGTATCAATATCGCCACTGTACCATTTTTTTTTAGCAATGCAGTATTAATTGATGCGTCCTCGTCGTCGCCGTCAGCTATGTTTGTATGAAGAATTTTAAAAATTTCATCAATATCTTTCAAAATTAACCGGGCCCTAGACATTTGTCTCATTTGTCTATGCGATGATCCGGCCCTGAATCCAGTGAGATTCTGCCGTAAGTGAGTCAACTGCTGTCATTTTCGAGATAACACAAACGCTGACTACCTGGAATATCGGGAAAGAATAACAAGAAAAATGGCCCAATGATGTGAACTTCCACGTTACGTTAAATTTATTTTTGAACTTATTAATGAGAACAGCTTAATAAAAAATTAATATTTCGTAAAGAGAAAGAGGGATAAAATTTTTTTAAATTTTCTTAGGAGTTATAAATAACTAAATCAATCCGAAGAAAGTTTTTAGAATTAGAGTTTTTAGAAGATTTGAGATTTAGAGTTTTTAGAACAAAATCTGTTAAACTACAGTTTAAACTACAGTTTAACAGATTTTGTTCTAAAACTTTCTATATTTTTAATTAGTATAAAATGGCAAAATGCTTAATTTTGAAGGTAGGGATGAGTTTTGTGAAAAAGTATAAATGTTACTAACATTTATACTTTTTCACTAACTAAATGTTACTAACATGCTCATTAAGTCCTACCTCGAGATAGAACACATGATCCCTCTCTATTTCTCCACTCCCTGGACCTTTCGCCACCAAAATTGAATACCATTAATGCGCCTCATATACAAGCCACCATGCCAGATTTAATTTCTTAATGTTTACTCCATTCTGAGGTATTTTAATAAGCGAAATAGATGCCAACACACAAATACATACATCACGAAATTTTTTTGTGGTTTTTTTTTACTTTTTTGTATTCGGGGTGCCTCAAAACGTGGAGATTTACAAAAAATTCGGAGGGTCAAATTTGACACGATTCCATTATTTTCTCTTGTTATGTATACATAACAGCCGGGAAAGTAAAAGAAAAAAAGAAAATACAACTTTTTTGGCGATTTTTTCACTTCTGGTATTACTGATATGTTGGCAACCGCTTTATAGAAAATTTTGAAATTTTTCACACTACCTAAGAAAACAATTTTCTTTCGAACGAGATATTCGGAATTACTTTACTAACTTTAGGTGTTTGGGGCGGAGAAATCGACACCCGAAAATCGGCAACTCTGATTCCTGTATATGTAGTCAGTCAGTCATTTTTTTACTGGCGGGGAGTTACTGCCGTGACTCCTAATACACTTCTGCCATTTTTCTTTTAGTCAAGGGGCGTGCCATTTATGTTGTGTAAAGGCAACGAGCTAGAATATTCTAACTATTTGTGTAAAAGTGCTCAAAGGAAAAAAGTTTTAACCCTTAACTGAGATGGTGTGAGTCAAATGACTGTGCTTAGGTTTTTTTTTTAATTTTGAAGTCCGACTCTATGACATACAACTCCTTTTATCTCCCTGCCACTTGATCATTAACCAACAAAGTTTCAGAAATTTTCGATAAAAGACGTGAGTTATTATTTTTCAAAGAGGGTGAACAAAATCATGTCTTCCACACACATACTAACAAACTCATATATACAGAAAAATTCCCGAAGATTTTTTCATTTCAATGTCCTATGAGACCAAAAATGTAAAAATTCTTGAGGGATCATTTTTTGACCGATCCCCATACTTTCCTCTGTTAATATGGTAGCTGGAAAAGTAAAAATTGTATGATATGTATGTTTTATGTAGATTTAAAGGGCGTATTCAAAATCTCACACGCATTCCCAACATCTCTCAAAACCTTTTTTCAAAATCTCAGGCAACTTTCGGTTGCTGACAGCAAACTGCAAGAGTCTTTTTGGTGCTCGTTATGTCAGTAAACAAGATGGCAGCCACCACGAGGCTGCTAAGAGCTCTATTTTGCATTGACAATTTTGAATTTAATTTATTTGTTGATGAATGTACCCTGAATAAATTAAGATTCGGTTAACCCATTAATAGAATATTTTAATATGCTATTATATTTACGTAAGACATCAAATAATTTGTTTTAGATGTTAACAAATGACACCACACATTTTATTTATTTTGCTTAATAATATAAAAGTTATTTTTTAAATAAAAACTCATAACAGCCGGGAAAGTTACGTAACTCGTTACTGGATTTTTTTATTCATCCGCCATTGCAGACGCTCGTAGAGAAAAAAACTGCAGGGTCTAGAAAGCTCAAATTTTAAACTTAAGCCTTTCTCGTTATCAGTGAGGTGCTCGTGAAACTTCCGGGGTCGATTGGACAAAGTTCACAAGGGTTTCCCATAGAGCTAATTCAGTTTTACGGTTTAATTTTATGTTTATAAAAGTAAAATTTCATGGAAACAAATGAATTTTATTCAAAATGTTACCCAGAATTACAAAAGCTAAAAATTTATACCAATTAAAACTTTCTATAAGGATTTTTCTAAACGGCGTATCGAAAGCGTCTGTCGGCGTCACGTTGGTCGGCGACGCGTTCGGTCGTCGAGCGCAGACAGAATTGTACGCCATCGTCTTATGTCTTGTTACAATAATACAATATATTAATAAAAACAATTGATATTCAATCAAAAACATCCGAGATGTAAAAAAATTACACCAAGTAAAAATTTATGATAATTTAGATGATCAAAATTTTTCATAGCAAAATTTTTTCATAGCATGAAGACAAGCTTGGCGCTTGGAAACGGTACCCATAAGATTTTGATTTGTATTACTGTTTTTTACATTTCACCTCCAAGCGCCAACTGTCTTCATGAAAGAAAAACTGCTATGAAAAATTTTGATCATCTAAATTATCATAAATTTTTACTTGGAGTAATTTTTTTACATCTCAGATGTTTTTGTTTGGATTCAACTTTCTTTAAACATGGCATTGCTACAGCCACTTTATGTAATACAGTACAGTCTAGCTCCTTGACGCAAACGCATATAAATAAATACAGTATTTTGCTTTTATTATCATAATATGTACAGAAGTGAAAGAAAAAAATATGACACAATCGTACTAGGATTTTAGAATGAAATAATATAAACTGAAAATACAGTTATATGTATGTTTTTTTTTCTTCCAACTTTCATATAGTTTACATAACATTAGATATCTTGCATACTTTCGAATTATGAAAGAAAACAAATCATTATGAGAAAATTCAATAACTCTCGAAAACCATTTCAATAAAAATTACGAGTATTGAAAATATTAAAATTGTATTCCTAATACTGGTATTATTGTGAATAAATTCTTCGATAAAATTTCGTTTTTTGGAGAAATTTTACAGACATTGGGAATAATTGACTCTATCTGTCTGGCCAAAAAAAAGGCGCCGTCGCTGTACGTATGACATGATATTAGAGGTATTCATAATATTCAACTTATATTTTTATCAATGAGATATTCGAAGAACTCGAATACTTTCTGACCGAAATGGGCGAATACTCGAACACTAGAAAGTATTCAAGTAAACATTCCTAGGATTTTTCCACCTCTTAGATTCAATCTCGGCTCTCCAAAGCGGTAGGCTGACGCCTTAATTACATTGACTATCTGATTGGTAATATATATTTAGAAACTGTTGGGAGCAATGGTCTTGAAGAATGGCTTAGAGCGAAGAGTCCAAAAAAATCATGGCTGAATATGATATGATTGAAGTTACGATAAGTTATTTTCAAATTAAAATTTACAAAATTTTCAACGTAGCAGGCAGAATGTCAGTTCGCACAGGGCGTTCAGCCTACTCCAAATCGGGACCAATCACTTTAAAAATTTTAAATAAGAGACCGCATTTTCCGTCTGTTCGTATGGGATGTACCACGACAGCTTTAAGCCTGAATTACAATAAGACTTTTTAAAATTTTAATACAGTATTTTGTTTACATTCATTTCAGAAAAATTAATTAATAAAGTATATTAAAATACGGAACGGCCCAACGGGATATTTCCGATTTCCCGGTGAGTCAATTTACCCACACTGATAATTAGGGATTATGCTTATTTCGAACTGTGGATTTACTTGAATAGTATGCTAGCACTTCTCCAATTACATTTCGTCCAATTAACCATATTTCAGGTCCAACATATATCATAATGACACAAAAGTAATATCGGGGATAAAAAAGTCGTTTTTTAAAAATTCTTTCTTCTTTGTGGGAGTAAAGAGTCAGGCATACAAAGGAGGCTGCGGGGAGTGAAAAACTGGCCGACGTATACGGAGTATGGTTCCCTGAAAAATTCCTGAGATTCCTGATCAGCCTTCAAATTTTCCCAAGAACTGTAAAGACGATAAATGCTGTACACTATGTTACAGTATTTACCGCAACCAAACTTGTTTAATTTTAATTGACGTAAAATTATTACAGTTTAGCAATTTTTCTGTCAAATAACTTATGGTAGTACTGTGCGATGAAACTTTAGGAATCAATGTTATCACTAAAAATATCGATGCAACATCGATGAAAACATATTGTGTGATGTAAAATATTTAAGTAAACAGCTAACATCAGCTTATATTATACAGATATTCGTTTGATATAGTCATTTTCATTAACTTACAGCTCATTTTTATCATGTATTTTCGGGGTTTTCATTTTTAAAATATCTGTTTAATTGCTGTAAATCATTCACTGGAATAACTAGAAAAGCACGCGTATTATAATAAAAATCATTGAACAAAACATGATAGACTTCGAAGGGCTTACAAGATGGGGCTATCGGTTTCATAAATGGCGCTACAATCGATGAAAACGAGGACAACTTCATTTTCTTAAATGGAAATTTCCGACGGCCGGATGGCCGAGCGATCAAGTTGGCAGCCCACCGCTCTGGGGTCTCGGGTTCGAAACCGTACGGGTCAAGGAATCCCCAGGAATTTTTCGGAGGGTGGTCCGTTCGGATGTGTCGGCCCTGTCCCTCACCATCCGGCCGCCTTATTGTGGGCCTGGCCGAACCCATAATGGGGCTGCTATAAGAGGCCCTCTTAGTGCCCACAGGGCGGAAATGTATTAAAAAAAAAAGTTTAATGAATGTTTTGAGTTTAATTTATCATTATTATNTAACGTGATTTCCGGTCTGCATCGGAAGTTCGTATACAGTTAATCGAGTCCACGTGTCCCTAAGGTTTCCATATCTGGTCTAGGGTTTGTAATTGAAAAATTTATAAGAAGTTATATGGAGAATAGAAAGAGAATGGTTTCAAGAAAGAACAAAATAACATATAACTGCGGCGACAAATCACGGACTGGTGAGATGGCGCCACTCCTCTAGGAGTTTCCCGTGAATCCCGGATTGAAAAACGGGGACTAGGTTTTTCCCAGAGAGAATTCTGGGTATTGTTACTTCTTCTTGTCGGGTGATCGCTGCCATGAGCACGTGTAGCTCTCTTTCAAGTGTACTCGAGAATTGTTGTAAATAAATGTTGTTTTAGTTTAACGCGTGGTCCTGGACTTAATTCACGTTTACAGCCTTCTGATAAAGACAGTCTTTGTGGAGATGTAAATGGATGGAGAAAGATGGCCAGGTTTCGTCTAACCGATGGCGGCCATCCATCACCTCCGTAACATATAATTTACATATAATTTACATAATATATAATATAATATATAATTTACATATAACAAGAACATGACCGGTGTTATGAATGAAATAGCATTTTATCAAGATTCCCAGAGAGATTTTCAAGAGAGCGCCCACCATTTATAACCTTTTAAGGAATGATAAAGTTAAAAAACGAGAGCAGGCTGGAGTATACAGAATGTCGTATAAAAATGAACAATTGGGTTTGGAGAAAGAATACATAAGGGTTACAAACAGAAACCCTAATAAACGTCTTAAAGAACATACGTAAAATATTGAGACAAAGGCATTCTAGACAAAGCCTTTTACGGCTTTGTCTAGAATGGCGCAAAGCGAAGGCTCAGTGGTAGAAAGGGAGGAAGCTAGCATTGTAAAACCGGTACACTCACGATGAATTTGGAAAAAGTTGAAAGTTATAGAAGTAACCTTTTGGGCAGATGTATCAACTATAACGATGCCACAGCATAGAAATATATGGTCAAAAAGAACTTTATTAGAGAATAGTGCATAATGTCCATACAACCAAAAACTGATATTGTGAATGTAATCTTTTTCCTTTTTATCTATTTTATTTTAAATTGTATATATGCTACCGCNAAATGCATTCTACTAAAAATTTGATTGTGGTTAATTAAAGGCTATTTTTTGTAAAAGTTTAGTCTATTTTGCTCTATTTTGCTCTAATCAGTCCCTGATTTGATAAATGTGGCTATAATAAATTGGAGGTTTATTAGACTAATTAGTTTAATCTTAATTTATGTTGTGGGCTAGAAGTGTGATTTAATAACCTATTATTGTTTAAATATATTATTAGAAGTAAATAGCACAGTTTCTTACATGGTTTTTGTACACAGGTTAATTAATCACTCACAAAATCTATGGCAGCCAGCTTCAGTAGTAAGGGTTTTTAGCTAAGAAAAATGAAGAGGTGATAACTGGGCATTGCAATTGCGTGGCTGGACAATCTTCTTCCTGCTCTCATGTTGGTGTTATTCTTTTTGCCAATGCAGAAGGAATTAAAATAAGATCTCCCAGACATGTACTGACCGACCAAATAATTGAATAGTGCCACATGTAAAAGATTGTGGTTACAAACCACTACAAAAAATAAACTTTACGTCAGCTGCAACTGCGAGCAAACGGCAATGCCTTGAAGAAAAATATATACAAAAACTTTATTTGTCAAGTGATAAAACTTGGAATACTTGTATAAACAAACCTAGTAAGAGAGAATTTGAATAGTTTTTGAAAAAATTTCTGTTCATAATCCAACTGCTGCAATTTTGTCAGTGATGATTACTCTAATTCTTTTACAAACCGTGTCAATTCATCTTTCCATAAAAACCCACTTACAACTCTATTTGATGCCAAAAAAGCTGCCTTACCCTGGGATCAGCTGTTAAATCACTGCAGGGGACAGTATTTGAAATTTTTCATCTGACAGATGAAGAAATTGATTTTATTAAAGAAAACACACTAGCACAGAATAGGAGCAAGCTGTGGTCTTCTTTAGATCAGATTAGAATAACTGTTTGTTATGAAAAGTGTGTGTAGAGCAGATATAGAGACTCCACTAGTTTCCACTGTATTTTACCAGAGCTAATTGTAAAAAAATTTTCTTCCCAGCCAGCTCTACTCCCACGAAAAGATTCAGAAAATGTATAAATTTTATAGCATAAAATACTTTACTGTACAGCAAATTGTTTAGTTTGATGTAAAAATTGCCAGTTTTAAGCAAAANAATTAAAAAGCTTTCGATGGTTTATGAGCTTATATATTACTTTAGTTATTAAATGTAATTTATTTTAAACCTTTTTACAGTATGAAAACATCAGTTTAATGAAGATATTTTTAAAAATTATATACGTATTCTATTAAGTTACTTTAGTGAAATTTACATAAAATAATCTAAATTTGATTGAAATTAACACAAATTATAGTTCAATTAGTAATGGTTGCTAGTGATATTCAATGGTAAAAATTAGACTTCTACATCTTCACGAATCACGACATCTGATGGATATTCGAGTAAGCTTCTCCAACGTCCTTGAGTGGAGAGTGTGGTATGTATGATTGTCGGAATTAGGTACGAAAGGATGGAGACGGAGTAACGGTAACACAGCTTTAATGAACAAGGACTTGAACAGGAATGAGCGTCTATTTAGAGTTTGCCTACAGAGGGCGTAATATTTAGGATTGCCTACAGAGGGCGCAGCAATGTATATACAGTATAGCAAAGTGGTATCACTATTCTTACACTATGTTCCTTGTTGGAGGAGAAACTCACCACCATGGCTACTTCGCAGGCGTTTGATCGTGCAATACTCTAAATCCATATAAATATGTAAACGTTAACATTTGGACCGTTTGAGATCGCAATTTCACTTTTTCAGTGTTCCAGTTTTTCTCATTTCATAAATTGAGCACTTAATCGGGAATGTCTTTTTCAGCGCTTCTTGACGCCGGCCATGGAAATCATAACAACTGCAGCTGTATATCAAACAAATAAACTTTTCTATATGAGAACATTTCATAATTCAATAAATACAACAGATTTTGCTTTACTAATTCAGAAAAATTTTAAACAAACGAAAACAGCTGCATTACCATAAACCGTTGCACCACGAACGCCTAATTCTGGTCTAGTACACCGATTGTGCTACTTGTTCATTGATGACGCGTATAATTGAATTATGTCGTATACCGAACAAAAGTCGTATACCGAGCAAAATTTGTTTCGTCCAAACAGGACGTATTCCGAATTGGACGTATTCTAAAGCAGACGTATACCGAGGTTCCACTGTATTTATTAACAGCACTGAAGAGAGATTGGGAATTTAAGCCAACCCGAAATGCATATGAATTAGGAATTTTTTAAATAAAACGTACGTTTTCTAACCAATTGCTGTCCGTTCGTCTACCAACTCGTTTTGGATTACATAGACGCTACACACTGCATTTAATAAAATGTTACTTACGAATTAAAATCAGAAGAAATTTAACAAAGTTATAGACCGTGGCACCACGAACGTCTAGTCTAGTGTAGTACACCGATAGTGCTACTTGTTCATTGATGGCGTGTATAATTGAATTAAGTCATATACCAAACAAAAGTCGTATACCGAGCAAAATTTGTTTCGTCCAAACAGGANACTCGCACAAAATAATCAATCATATTAATGTATTTGGAAATGAATTATTTAATTATTTAAAAATAAATTTTGTTATCGGTTGGCGACACTTCTATTCCTAAATTTCATCCATGGCTAAATTAATAATTTTTTTTTTTCTTTTAGAAGTAAAATTTTCGATTGTGTTGGCTAAAATTTCAGTATTTTGACTTCTTAATTGATGATTCGATAGATTAGGCCTACTCTTCGAGGCCAAATCTTTGTATTAATTTCGTGAATTTCTTTCTTTCTTCGCCAAATCTTCTTCCACGATTAATTTTTCGCTCGCTTTGTAAAAATTGTGCAGAGATCCACTCTAGATTTATCAAATTCTTTGCCAGTCAATCCATTTAACATGTAATTTGTTTTAAAATCGCCTTTAAAGTTTAAACCACGATCCACAGACGATCTATTATATGAATCTCCACAATAAGTTATTTGGTTTAAGTTCTTCAAACATTCTTTTTTCATTTGAAGAGCCGATGCTAGGTTGGTGTATTCTATAGTAGGAACCGTGTACAGATCGTGCGATTGATTGTTTAATGAAAACTCGACTCCCTGTGTTATGTCCTGAAATGCATTGGTGTCCTCATTTGTCTTCGGGAGAGGATGCGAGACTTTTCCAGACTGCACTCCGGAAGATTTTAAAAAATCATAAATCTCATCTTCGTGTGAATTAATTCTGTTTACTTGTTTGGATAATTTGACGTCGGTGTCTAAATCGATTTCTTCCTTTTTCTCAGACGAATCACTTGCATAAGATGCAGAGCTATATCTACCAGAAACAGGAGTTTTAATTTTGACCATCGTCTGTACAGTTTCGGCTCCACTGGAGGAAGACGAATGATACTTATCTTTTTTATTTTTCGGTGATGTTGATTTTGGAGATAACAACGGAGTTGTTTCCTCGATATCATTGTCTCCCGGTATTTCTTCCAGTGACAAAACAATTTCTTTACGTTCTTCTTGCAAACTAGCCGATTCGGATTTCTGTATCTCGCCCTCTTCACACAGAGATGAATCGATATCGGCGAAGAAGACGGATTTCGGTGACTGAGGTCCTTCGTATTTCTCTCGTTTAGATGATGTTTCGCGACATATCTTAGAGAAAATGTGCACGAGCGCAGAAGCAAGTAGAGATATAAACGATACTACAACGAAGGCAACCAATACTATGGAAATTGCTCGGCCTATTTTCTCCATTACGACCTTCTTTTCCTGCTTGGCAACTTTTCTGTTCACTTTAAAATCAGTTCTACTTTTTGATATTTTATTTTTGTCATTTTTCTGCCTGATTGGACCAATTAACATTCTGTTAAGACGAGATTTAAAACGATATTTCTCCGAAAACCGAGCATTGTTATTCAATTTTCCCATTTGTTCCATTCCTTCTTTTGATTCGAGTTCTTTATTTGCATATTTTCGCATAAAATACGATTCTTTGTATTTTTTGTAATTTTTCACAAAAGAAGGCATCCGAACTTCACTTCTTGAATTTTTAAAACTTTTCTGTTCAGTGATACCTTGCTTATGTCGATATTCATCAGTATCTTTATCCGTATTCATTAGTAGACTAATACTTTTTTCTTGGGTCGACGGCCTCATTAGCCAGTCCAATTCTCGAATTTTTGATTTACTTCGCGGTACAAAGGTATTGCCGTGTTTTTCAAACTGCGGTGAAGACAATATATTCTTCAAATCTTCATTGTAAGCNACCGCATTTTCCGTCTGTTCGTATGGGATGTACCACGACAGCTTTAAGCCTGAATTACAATAAGACTTTTTAAAATTTTAATACAGTATTTTGTTTACATTCATTTCAGAAAAATTAATTAATAAAGTATATTAAAATACGGAACGGCCCAACGGGATATTTCCGATTTCCCGGTGAGTCAATTTACCCACACTGATAATTAGGGATTATGCTTATTTCGAACTGTGGATTTACTTGAATAGTATGCTAGCACTTCTCCAATTACATTTCGTCCAATTAACCATATTTCAGGTCCAACATATATCATAATGACACAAAAGTAATATCGGGGATAAAAAAGTCGTTTTTTAAAAATTCTTTCTTCTTTGTGGGAGTAAAGAGTCAGGCATACAAAGGAGGCTGCGGGGAGTGAAAAACTGGCCGACGTATACGGAGTATGGTTCCCTGAAAAATTCCTGAGATTCCTGATCAGCCTTCAAATTTTCCCAAGAACTGTAAAGACGATAAATGCTGTACACTATGTTACAGTATTTACCGCAACCAAACTTGTTTAATTTTAATTGACGTAAAATTATTACAGTTTAGCAATTTTTCTGTCAAATAACTTATGGTAGTACTGTGCGATGAAACTTTAGGAATCAATGTTATCACTAAAAATATCGATGCAACATCGATGAAAACATATTGTGTGATGTAAAATATTTAAGTAAACAGCTAACATCAGCTTATATTATACAGATATTCGTTTGATATAGTCATTTTCATTAACTTACAGCTCATTTTTATCATGTATTTTCGGGGTTTTCATTTTTAAAATATCTGTTTAATTGCTGTAAATCATTCACTGGAATAACTAGAAAAGCACGCGTATTATAATAAAAATCATTGAACAAAACATGATAGACTTCGAAGGGCTTACAAGATGGGGCTATCGGTTTCATAAATGGCGCTACAATCGATGAAAACGAGGACAACTTCATTTTCTTAAATGGAAATTTCCGACGGCCGGATGGCCGAGCGATCAAGTTGGCAGCCCACCGCTCTGGGGTCTCGGGTTCGAAACCGTACGGGTCAAGGAATCCCCAGGAATTTTTCGGAGGGTGGTCCGTTCGGATGTGTCGGCCCTGTCCCTCACCATCCGGCCGCCTTATTGTGGGCCTGGCCGAACCCATAATGGGGCTGCTATAAGAGGCCCTCTTAGTGCCCACAGGGCGGAAATGTATTAAAAAAAAAAGTTTAATGAATGTTTTGAGTTTAATTTATCATTATTATTTTAATTTTATGAATTTTAATTAAATAAATATTTATCTATATTTGTTTTAACGCTAGCAGACTCATGCTCTACACATTTTTTTATCGTGGAGAAAGGCCGTGTGGTGGTTTCTCTCTCTTCTCTTGTTTTTGCGTCCTTTTGTGAAAATTAAAATTAATATAAAAATGAATATTATGACGTTGATTAATGATAATAATAATAGAGAGGTTGCGGCCGACATTTCCACCGGGAAAACGTGTACGTCAGACGTTCAGCGCCGCATTCTTGTAAGCCTAGAAGTTTGACAGTGGTGTTTGGAATGTCGAGTATGATTCCACTGACTATCCAAACACCATTGTCAAACTTCTAGGCTCACAGGAAAGCGGCGCTGAGCGTCCGACGTACACGTTTTCGCGTTTAAAACTTCGGGCTCAACTTCGCTATTTAATAGTGCGTAGCGTGTGGGTACGTGCTTCACGACGTGAGCAGTTGTATTGTTTTTGATGGCAAATGATAAGTTGTTTTATGTAATAAGACGGGCAGCTTGGGGAGGTGTATAAATGATGACCGGAACAATTGACACAGATGGGTGAGGAGCAGGACATGTGTCACCATTATGCTGGTCACCGCATCTAGTGCAGCATGACTTGCTTCTACAGAATTGTTGGGTGTGGCGAAGACGGGCGCAGTTCTAGTATATCCGTGGTCCATCTTCATAATACTCTGTGCGATATGCTGACAGGAAAAGGTGGACACGCGTTGGCATGTGATCCGTCGCTAGTTCGAGTTTAATTGTTCCGGTCGAAAGGCGCTGGCCATCATGTATTCTGCTGAATCTCTGCACTCTAATTGGGTAGTGGCCATCATCTTGGAGAAGTTCGTAGATTTCTTGTGCATTCAGATCAGTGGGGACGCCTTTGATTATGAGAGTTTTAGTGTAGGAGTTGCGAATCACAGTAGTGTAAATCGGCGGCCAGATGGCCGAGCGGTCAAGGTGGCAGCCTACCGCTCTGGGTGACCCGGGTTCGAATCCGGGTCGAAAAATTTCCAGTAATTTTTCGGGGGGTGGTCCGTTCGGATATGTCGGGCCTCATCCCTCACCACCCGGCAGCCCCATTGTGGGCCTGGCTGAACCCATAAAAAAGAGCAAAAAGCAAATAAATTGCATAAATTGCAATTTGCATAAATTGCAAAAAGAGGCCCTCTTAGTGCCCACAGGGCGGAAAGAGTTGAAAAAAAAAAATAGTAGCGTAAATCGGGATGTCACCTAACTACCGTGTTTCCCCGAAAATAAGACATCCGCAGAAAATAAGACCTAGCACAGATTTTGCTGAATTGCGAAATATAAGACCTCCCACTGAAAGTAAGACCTAGCGAAGTTTTTTTAGTCGTAACGGTCATCGACAGATGGTTGAAAGTGGCCGTTGGCTTTTTGAAAGTACAGCCACTAATTGGTCAGCAGACAATTACGCCACACGGCATGATTAGACTGGGAATCACAGATTTGCATAACGTTACGGCTGGTGATGGCTAATTGGTCGGCCAGGAATCACACCACATTACATTTGCATAGTGCTACGGTTCAGTAAGCACTAATTGGTCATCGAGTCCGATGTTGACGCTATAAAAAGGCGACAGTTC
>NW_019385021.1:3615-7477 GCF_000671375.1 Centruroides sculpturatus | reverse complement strand
ATCTACCAGAAACAGGAGTTTTAATTTTGACCATCGTCTGTACAGTTTCGGCTCCACTGGAGGAAGACGAATGATACTTATCTTTTTTATTTTTCGGTGATGTTGATTTTGGAGATAACAACGGAGTTGTTTCCTCGATATCATTGTCTCCCTGTATTTCTTCCAGTGACAAAACAATTTCTTTACGTTCTTCTTGCAAACTAGCCGATTCGGATTTCTGTATCTCGCCCTCTTCACACAGAGATGAATCGATATCGACGAAGAAGACGGATTTCGGTGGCTGGGGTCCTTCGTATTTCTCTTGTTTAGATGGTGTTTCGCGACATATCTTAGAGAAAATGTGCACGAGCGCAGAAGCAAGTAGAGATATAAACGATACTACAACGAAGGCAACCAATACTATGGAAATTGCTCGGCCTATTTTCTTCATTACGACCTTCTTTTCCTGCTTGGCAACTTTTCTGTTCACTTTAAAACCAGTTCTACTTTTTAATATTTTATTTTCGTCATTTTTCTGCCTGATTGGACCAATTAACATTCTGTTAAGACGAGATTTAAAACGATATTTCTCCGAAAACCGAGCATTGTTATTCAATTTTCCCATTTGTTCCATTCCTTCTTTTGATTCGAGTTCTTTATTTGCATATTTTCGCATAAAATACGATTCTTTGTATTTTTTGTAATTTTCCACAAAAGAAGGCATCTGAACTTCACTTCTTGAATTTTTGAAACTTTTCTGTTTAGTGATACCTTGCTTATGTCGATATTCATCAGTATCTTTATCCGTATTCATTAGTAGACTAATACTTTTTTCTTGGGTCGACGGCCTCATTAGCCAGTCCAATTCTCGAATTTTTGATTTACCTCGCAGTACAAAGGTATTGCCGTATTTTTCAAACTGAGGTGAAGACAATATATTCTTCAAATCTTCATTGTAAGCCTCGTCCTCATCAGTTCTGGAACCGAGGGACAGTAAGCTGTGTTTATTCTTGTGTTTGCTTTTCAGACGTATCTTAAAGTTTTGTCCCGTAGGAGCATTCATTAAAATGACTAATGGTATAATTACCATTAATATATGGCGTACGTTCATTGTGTATATTGACGATTGCAAGTTTAAAGCACTTCTTCCGTACGTATTGTTAGAAAACGTTAAATTAACAATGTTCGTATTATTGAAATCGCAAGAATAAAATCATTTATATATGTCTATTGTTAGTTCTTTTATACAATTCATATATGTGGATTTAAGCGTATTTGAAGTCTCTGGTGGTTTCGGACAAGAACGCGCGAAATGACTGGATGCCCGGGCAAGATGTGATGAACGAAGATCAAATCCTCACGAAAATTTTTGAAGTTCATATTCAGATTAGAATTTGTGTCCTCCATAGCAACAAGATAATGCAGGTCGAATGGTAGTGATAATGAAGCTATGGAATACAGATTCAAATTCGAGTTGACTCAGAAATTTTCATTAATGTCTAGATGTATCGAACAAGTGAGAGTTATCTCACCAGTCGGTGGCCTTATTTGTGAATTTCCAATAATCCAATATGGGAATCTAATATGAATCCAATATGGGAATCTAAAAATCCTTTTAGTGTCCGGGAAAAAGTGTGAGCCTAATTCTTGCCTGGTGGTTCACTCCAATATCGCATTTTGGTACCGAACACTGGTAGTTTGTTGAAGATTGGTCGGGCGTAACGGGCTTGTAGTTTTAAAATATTCTTCATGTATTTACCACCGAAATATGGACCAGTTTTCCACAAAAAGTCTTCCCTGGAAGCACCTCCTTAGCATTGCATTTGCCTCGCGTTGCATTACTTATTCCCATCAATCCAATTGTAGAGCCAGTTTCGGTTTCGATTGTGGGTTTTATGTTGAATTTTTGATTAAACATTTCAAATAATGTTTTATACTTTGTTTTACAAATGTACAATAAAAAACTACTACTTTTCTAACTTAGCCAGACATTTTAGAGTTTTCCTTTTTTGCTCTCCGAGAACAGAACTCCCTTTGTAACACGCGACCCCTACTACTTGACATCCTGGCATCTGATTTCGTCTATAAGTCAAGGACCGTTTGTTTCGGCGATGTCACCTCTTGTCGTGAAAGCCTCCTAAACAAATCTGAAATTACTCCTAAAACTAACACATTTCCTCTCAAAAAATGAAACAAGTCTCATTAAATAGTTATGTTCTAATACTTTTTGATTTGCATTGTACCTGTACATAGACTTTTGATAATAGAGGAACAAATGTGAGCGCATCTGAACAAAAAAGCATCGTGTGATGAAGCGACCTGCTCCGGATCACAATCATGAGTTGTGTCATTTGGAAACTCTACTAACCAATATGGGCAGACTTTACATTTTTCCCTAAATTTTCCCCATCCTGCTGATTTCCCCCTAAATTTAGGGGAAAAGCCCAAGGACTATATACTACAAGGATAGCCAGATCCCTATTCTACATTGTTAGCCAGGAATGACAAGTTAGTGACGTCAGCACGAGGCCTGACCTCTCTGTTTACATAGAGCAGGGTGTGCACGTGTTTAGTTTTCGCTTTTAATATTCGTCCAATTTTGTGATTAACGAAGTGATTTATTTNTGGAAATTTTTTGTTCAATAATAAATGTGAATTCTTCTTCCTGGAAAAAAATAAGACATTCCCTGAAAATAAGACCTAGCGCATTTTTCAGAGCAAAAATTAATATAAGACACTGTCTTATTTTCGGGGAAACACGGTATGAGCGAGATAGGAACGTAGCGACAAAGGACGGTATTGTGGAAACAAAGTTTCCCGGTTTTAGTGGTCGATATGTTAGTGATTTTGGCGTTGAGATCGGAGTGATGGCGTTTTAAGTGTTTGTATAACGTCTTTCCGTTGAGTGTTCGGTCTGCAGAGGTATGATGCAAGTATGATTGTTTAAATTGATGTTCCCGGTGGTAAGCCTATACATAATGTCGTCAGGAGTGGGGCGGACATAGTAGACCCAGTAAGTCGAATTTTGTGGTGTCAAAGGAAGTTGGTGATTAATTAATTTAACGGACGCCGCGTCGTCCATGGGGGAATGGTGAGTAGTTTCGTCGTTGTGTTGATTAATGAGATTTGGGTTAGTAGTATTTTTTGGTGTAGGAGTGTCTCGTAGGTAGGTAGGGAGGGTCGCAGTGGCGTGCCGTAACATTTGACGATAGGGAAACTGTGTTTCTGTAAGAAGCCGACTTCCAGGGGCATCAGTTCCAGGCGCGTCAGTGATGGTCTAGGGCAGGCATGGCCAACATACGGCCCGTGTAATGAATTTATGTGGCCTGCGATTAATCTTTCAATATTAGCTACTCAAGTCCAAATAGCTTGATGAAAAATTCTGACGCCTGAAAAAAAAAGTCAACAACTCACTGTGCGTTTAGAGTTAATCTTCCATTACAAATCTTTTAAGCACAGCGTAGAACGTTGATAAAGCATGATAATGTGAAAAATATATCTGTAATCTCTATGTACTGTACAATTTAGTCTCTACGGGGTGACACCACAATGAGATCGCGCACCACGTCAAAATCTTGCTAGGGCAGCCTCA
Organism: Centruroides sculpturatus; assembly: GCF_000671375.1. Classification (NCBI taxonomy): domain Eukaryota; kingdom Metazoa; phylum Arthropoda; class Arachnida; order Scorpiones; family Buthidae; genus Centruroides; species Centruroides sculpturatus. The sequence goes on along the minus strand of NW_019385021.1, from coordinate 3,906 downwards.
AGGACTATATACTACAAGGATAGCCAGATCCCTATTCTACAACGTTAGCCAGGAATGCCAAGTTAGTGACGTCAGCACGAGGCCTGACCTCTCTGTTTACATAGAGCAGGGTGTGCACGTGTTTAGTTTTCGCTTTTAATATTCGTCCAATTTTGTGATTAACGAAGTGATTTATTTTAATATTTCTGTAATTGTTTTATTTGACTAAGTTTTTTATAAGGTAAGATGATTTAAATATAAGTCATTAAATATTTAAAGCTATATTTTTATGTTAGGTGAAGAACAAAATGC
>NW_019385021.1:0-3167 GCF_000671375.1 Centruroides sculpturatus | reverse complement strand
GGTCATATTTTTCTATTATAAAAGCATTTTTGCGATAAAATACATTGGAGTAAATAATTTGGTAATTATTTAACATTTTTTGTCCTTTCCTATTTGTTTTTGGCTACATTAAAGCATTTTTTTGAAAATATACAGTAAGGTTCCATATTACCACCCGATTTTCTCTAAGCCTACTTTCGGACTTTTTGTACAAAAGCCTTTAAAAATCATACTTATAATTACACTAGCGAAAAATCCAATTAGGAACATTTAGATTACTAGTTACCAGTACTTTTCGCACAAAAAATGTGAATGTAGTTATGATACCTTGTTTACAATTCACTAAAATGTAGTTGGGGTTCCATAATACCACCTTCTCCTCTATATAAATATGTGGTTCGACATTTTTAATTGCTGTGCACCAAAAGGTTCTGTTCCAAGCAAAAAATGGATATGGTGTAGACTTGGAATTACAAGAAGAACATTTAAATAAAATGATAAAAATAATCTCAACAATGAGAGCAAGTGGAAAAAATGCACTCCAAATTTTCCAGAAAGGAATGATAAACTCAATGAAATCCCTAATTGATCTTTTTCAAGATATGAAATCGACTTTTGATATAAAATACATCTGCACTCACAATTTAAATCAAGATTGTCTGGAAAACTTTTTTTTTTTCAAATTAGAAGCCGGTGTCCTAATGAACATCCAAGCCCATTAAATGATTTAATATTTTATCGTATTTTGTTATTTGAAAGATCTGTCATGTTGAAGTAGAGGGCTTGCTGTGACGTCACTTAGATCCAAGGTCACGCTAACAAATATACGGGATATGGCTATCCTTGTAGTTTAAAGTCTTTGGGTAGGGCCGGGTAAAATTATACAGGCCTACACATATAGGTATATTACACCTAAAAATTGAAATTTACCTTACTTAATGAAAAAAAAATAAATGAATTTTAATAATAAAACTTTACCCCGCCCTATCCGTCATACATATAGTTACTGAACGGCCCATGTGGAGTTTTTCACATTTTCCACATGGCCAGTCCGCCCCTGGTTCATGCTTATTTTTGTTGTTATTTTACGACCTTTGTGATTTCGGTATTCCGCAAATTTAAAATATATGCTCTCCACCTCAAATTAGCAGTGTCTTGCCACTGTACATCATACTTTTTCTTTAACAATAGAGTCGTGTCGGTCATCTATTAACTACTTTCGGGGGAAAGGTTTTGAATTGAAATAACGTGATTTCCGGTCTGCATCGGAAGTTCGTATACAGTTAATCGGGTCCACCTGTCCCTAAGGTTTTCATATCTGGTCTAGGGTTTGTAATTGAAAAATTGATAAGAAGTTATACGGAGAATAGAAAGAGAATGGTAACAAGAAAGAACAAAATAACTTAAGTTTACGTATAACAAGAACATGACCGGTGTTATGAATGAAATAGCATTTTACCAATATTTCCAGAGAGATTTTCAAGAGAGCGCCCACCGTTTATAATCTTTTAAGGAATAATAAAGTTAAAAAACGAGAGCAGGCTGGAGTATATAGAATGTCGTATAAAAATGAACAATTGGGTTTGGAGAAAAAACACATAAGGATTACAAACAGAAACTTCAATAAACGTCTTGAAAAACATACGTAAAATATTGAGAAAAGGTAGTATTGTACGGCTTTGTCAAGAATGGTGCAAAGCGAAGGCTCAGTGGTAGAAAGGGAGGAAGCTAGCATTGTAAAACCGGTACACTCACGATGAATTTGGAAAAAAAATTTATAGAAGTAACCTTTTGGGCAGATGTATGCAGTGGTGATATTCAGCGGGTTCGCACAGGTTCGGCCGAACCCGTTGTTAACATTTTCAAAGTTTTCAGAACCTTGTTAAACACATGTAACATTTCTCAATGGTTTGATTCTTTTGAAAATATTAAAATATACGTATTATACTCTGTAACACTACTAAACTAGAGGCTTCCGATGCACCATTTGAGCGAAAAAAAAATTGTTAAGGAAAAATTTTCTGTTAGCGAACCCTTTGTTAAATATTTCGAATGTCATCACTGGATGTATCAACTATAAGAATGCCACAGCGTAGAAATATATGGTCAAAAAGAACTTTATTAGAGAATAGTGCATAATGTCCATACAACCAAAAACTGATATTATGAATGTAATCTTTTTTATTTTTATCTATTTTATTTTAAATTGTATATATATTACTGTAATTTATTTATTCAAATAGCTCAATATTCCAAAGAACTTTGTATTTTAAATGTGTTTAGTACGTAGTATATTTTAATTAAGTATACTACGTATAGAGGGGGTGCAGTCACGTGATATAACGTCATCGCCCCGCCCACCAAAACAATCGTCCGCCATATTGGTTGCTTATTTGACGTTTGCTCGCTCGTTCGCTTATTATGTCAACGTGGAAGAAAGGCATCTTACCTGGCTATGCAGCCGATTTAAAAGATAATGATTTGATAGAATATAAAGAAAAAATTTCTTTTATTGAATGGGATCCATACGAAATGAAACCAACGGATTTTTCATCTAACGATTTAAGCACGTGGCCCACTATAGAACATGGAGACATAGTATATTATTTAGTTTTAACAACTAACGCTGTCACACTAGATCAGATGAAGGCATACAAATCACTCGATGCTCATGCTTATTTGACAAGCGGATTTATTCATGGAGAAATTTTATCAAGATTTGTTCGTAATGATTTAATTTTGCTTGTAGGAAAGGTACAGTACGTATCTTCATTTCAGACTTTCCATTTCTTATAACATAAACTGCGTTATGTAAAGACAAATTTAATTTTATATTTAGTCACATTTTAAGTTGATTAAGTTGTATTTATAATTACCATCAATTTTTTTCTTTTGTCCCCATGGTTTTGTGTTGTGCGAGTCTAACAACCTATTATTAAGATTAAATTAATTAGCCTAATATAAACCCTCCTATTTATTATTGCCATATTTATCATATCAGGGACTGACTGGAGCAGAATAGAGTAAATTTTTACAAAAAAATAGCCTTTAATTAACCACAATCAAATTTTTAGTAGAATGCATTTCAAGCTTTCATCAGCATATTTCAGGCACAAAGACCTAATACATCCATACATCAGCCTAATACATCCATACAGAGATGTTTAAAATGCATTCTACTAAAAATT
>NW_019385020.1:353486-408245 GCF_000671375.1 Centruroides sculpturatus | reverse complement strand
ATTTAACTTTCTGATAATGGAAGCGGAGTTGTTTGAAAAATTTATTTATTTACGTCTTTTTATCTTACAATATTTATTTCGTGTTATATATAAAATATATTCTTGTTGAAGTTAAAGAGAGACGTTATACATTAACTTAGTTTATAAACTAATGCAGCAGACTCTCCCGTTTTTACAACGCAATTGGTTTCTGGAAACCTAACCATCAGCCGAATCAAAGAGAAGAGACAAATGAAGTTAATTCTAAACCAGTTACACCCCGCTTTTACCACCTAATTGGTTACTGAAAAACCAACGTAAAGAGAATCAAAGAGAAGAGAGAAATGAAGTTAATTTTGTTCTAGCAAAACAACCTACAAAAGCGAGTTATAAAGCTCAACGTTATGAATTGAGTTTACGTTCTTAAAAATGTAATTTAAAATAATTAATCCCCGATATAACGCCGAAAACACAGCGAAATAGATGTGGCATTATATCGGGGATTGGCTGTACGAGGTATATACTGTAATACCACGCATAGGTAACCCGTAAAAAAAAAATACAGTATAATAGAAAATTTATGTTACGTATCTTGAAACTTTATAGAATTCTGTAAAATAAATCTCAATTTTTTCAGAGTTTATAAAAAAGTATTTTAATTAATTTAATAATAATATCTCTAATTATATTTATTTATTTTTGTTGGAGTCAAGTATTGATTTAATCATAAAGTTATTTTGGTAAAAATTCTTTTCGAAAAATTTATCAAAATAAATGGAGTTAATTCCATCCGAGTTAGATAAATTTTATTTATGTTCTTCACAATTAACTTTATATATAAACATTATTCTTGTCACGTCATTACTTTTTTAGAAATGTCATAAATTTTAGTAAAACATATCAACTTTCTCGTTTTATTTATTTAATGCAAAATAAATTTTGGTTAAAATCATTTTAAGAAGATTTAATGAGAAAAATAAAAGAAGAGGAATTATTTTTAATTGTAATTAAAGTTATTTCTACATTTTGAACTTATCTAAACATAGAAGAAGGAAATTATCTTACAATGAGAGCTTAAATTAGAATTAAAAAATACAAAATTCTTCTGCCTTTAGACATGTTAAAAGTAAAAGTACAAGGCCAAGTTCAATTAGAATTAAAACTAATTCATCTTTTATTCTTATAAATTAAAAACAAGATTTGATTAAAATAGATTTTTAACTTATGTATAAGATGAAGAGGAAGAATAATCTGTAATTGTCATTAAAATTATATCTTTAACTTACTTAAAAATAAAAGAAAAAATTATTTTAATTAATTGTAATAAAATTTACCATTTAAAATCTTTAATTTTGAATAAAGTATTGCTTTAATACTTTACGAAGCATTTTCTATGCAATTCTTAAATTAATTACAATGTATATTTTGAGTTTCAGATGAACGAAATCAATTATAAAATAAATATAATAATAATTTATGAATTTTAATTCAGATATTAATTTTAAAATTATTTTCCACTGGGAATCTATATTATATATATATACTGGGTGATTATAATTTAAATTTCACTTTTAACCACCTATAAAATGAAAACTACTGGACCAAAGTATACTTCCAAAGCTGGAAATATTATACTTTTTAAACTAATTATTTTTTGCAGGTTATGAAATCCCATAATTTCCTTTATAATTTCCAGGTTTGGAAACATTTGGTTCAGCAGTTTCATTTTATAGGAGGTTTAAAGTGAAACTTAAATTATGATCACCCTGTATAAAGTCAAAATATGTATACTTGTTAGGCAGAGGATTCTATACCGTTTAACGTATCAGCACCAAATTTGGCATCCTAGAAAAAATATTGTGGGGTCTCCACCCCAAATGCCCCTAAAGGCCCTTCTTAACTTTAGCTAGAAAATTTTTTAATGTTTTTTTTTTTATACAGTGTAAATGCTCAGATCAATAAATGTAGATTTTAGTTACTAAGATGGTGTTTTTATCACTCTCCCTAAATCAACCTCACCAATTCCCACCCCCTCAAAAGCCTGAACAACGCTTAGCACACGCAGCTACTTATTTAAAAAATATAATAAATATTTCAAAATCTACAAAATAATAAATTACTATACATTCTACAGTTTCAAGAGGATAAAATTAATGATGTTATGTGTTTAAATCGAAGATACGAAGCAAGAACAATATGAATATTAAACTAATTTCTGTTATTTTATATTCTATTTATAAATATAAGCTCTGAAATCGAAGGAAATATATGAAATAAATAGTAATTTTTGCTGAATCAGTTATATTGCGTAGAATGTAACCAAACTTAGCAGATAAAAAGTTATGAATGGAGAAAAAAAAACTGTTCTAGAAGGAGGATTTATGGATGTGTTTGAATAGAGGGAGGGCACTTCTTAAAATCAAAATGGAGGACACGGCTTTCATATGGTATCCGAAAGAACAAGTTCTTCTTTTGGAGAACATGACCTCCTTTTTGAATAACGTTGGTAATTCTAAATATTCTATATTGGTAATTCTAAAATAATTTTATTCATATAAGAGTAGGAAAAATTAATATGAATAATATTTTACTCTATATAAATACTTGTATTTATATTTAAATAATTTTTTTATATAATTTTTCAAATAATAATTTTAACTTATCTAACTTAAAATACATCAAATTAGTAGTGGCTTGCCCCTGCACAGTACATCATACTTTTCCTTTAACAATAGATTTGTCCGGTCATCTAACACCTTTAGAGAGAACATGTTTGAATTAAAATAACATGACTTTCGGTTTGCATTGGAAGTTCGTATATAATTAATCGGGGCCTCATTAAGGTTTTCATCAGCTCGTCGGAGAAAGAGCCTTTCAGTTCTAGTAACTCCATATTAACACAAGAAGAAGAAGAACACGTGAAGGTTTTCATATCTGATCTTGTTTTTTTATCTATCTAACTCCGTTCTTGAGATTAAGGAAGGAAAGACAGACAGTGGGAATTTATAGGTTTACAGTTTTTTTTTTTTTTCAAATTGAAGCCCAATTAGCAATTAAAATAATCATTTTTAACATAAAATCGATTTTAATAACAATTTTTAAAATTAATTACTACGCTCAATTTATGATATAGCTTATTCTAAATGTATAATTTAATAGTTTATATGAAAAAAATTGAAGTTTTTGAAGAGAATTGACGAAATTAGAAAATAAAAATAAGAAAAAATGAAATTTCTGTCAAGAATTTTTTGTAACTATCAAAAAGTTTCGTTGGTAACCGAATAATGTCTGTCAACCAGAAAATTTCAGGTTCATTTCTCATTTGGACTCAACTTCTCTCCTGAGTCAAAAGAAATCAATAAATGAAAAAAAAAGTTCTTAGTTATTGTTAAAGGATAAAAATAGTTTACAAATAAACGAAATTTCTGATAACTTTACTGATTTTTAATAATAAAAATAATATATTTTAGAAAAAAGTCTATAAACTTTTATAGAAAATTTCAAATGTCATTGTTACTACAACATTTAGTACACTAAATATTAACAATAGATTCGTGCCGACCATCTATCTAACTCCTTTCAGGAGAAACATTTTTAATTGAAATAACGTGACTTCCGATTTGCATTAAATATTCGTATATAGTTAATCGGGTTTCCCTAAGGTTTTCATATCTGGTCTCTTCTCTCATCTATCTAACTCTTTTCTCGAGATTAAGGAAAGACAGACGGACGGACGGACGACAGTGGAATTTATAGGTCTACGGTTTTTTCAAATTGCAGCCCAATAACAGTCCGTATGTAAATTTGATATTAAAGTATATGAGGTGGATGACCAAACCTTATACTATAACCAACTATAGGCAGAACTTTAGTGAAATAGAATGGAGTAAGGCTTTGGAGGAAATTGTTTTTAAATTCTGCGAGATCATTCTCTTCATGTAGAAAGTTTCTTTATTTTATTCAGGTTTAAGTCGAATATGATGCTCTGATCTTTAAATTGAGTAAGTGATTCTGTTTCATGATTATTATGAAATGGGGATTACTGATTGGTTTGATAAGTCCAAACTTCATGGCTTTTATTAATAGATTTACTTTTTGGGTTATAAAATTATATGACTAAAATCAATAAGAAGGAATAGATTTTTCTCCATTTTATAAATTAACTTTAATTTATATCATTCTTGTACTATTTTTTTTTATACAAAATACTACATTTCTGAAGTCCTTTATAGTCTAAATCCAGGTCAAATGATTTAGTTAAAAGGCCCACTATACATCTATTGTAATGTATTGTAAGCTATACTGTATTGTACGAATTCTAAATAAGTATAATAGTTAATTAACATGAAAATACATTTTAAATAAGCATTATATTGATCCAGAATCTTATTTAAAGTAAATAGAATTTAGACCCATTAAAAATTTAATGGTTCTTCAGTAGATATAGTAGATGAAATTATTTACGGTTTTCAACAGACCAGTTTGTTGAATGATTAATTAATTAATTATATATATATGTGATTTTGTAAAATATATAAATATAAATGTATTGGTTTTTATATCCGATGATTAGAGAGATTCTTTATTCCAAATTGAATCGATGTCTGATATTCTACCATTACAATCTACAGATATAAACCTGTTCAATATCAAAATAATTTTTTCGTCCTTATAAAGTATTCTTCTATGTTAAGAGTTATTGTAATTAAAAGGATTTTCTAAAATATTTTCAGGAAAAATTAAACAAATATATAAGTTTTTAATTTTTAATCTGTAAAATTTAGAAGAATTGTAATTTCCACATTAATTAATTAAAATTGAAAATAAAGTCTGTCGAAACAGTCACCTTTTAATTCACTTTCATGTTTCGGAATACATTCAATGACCTTCTATTGCCAATTTTAATGAATTACTATAAAATATATATGTACTGCATTAGCATTCTGATAAAGGAAAACAGTGCAGCTATTTTTGTTTCCTTATTATTACAGTGGAGCTACTTGACTCGAGACCGCCGGACACAAGGCACCCTAAAACTTAATCTTTTATATAGGAAGAAAGATAGCAAAAATTAAAGTATAAATGAAAATTTTTCTAGTAGTAAAAAACTATATTTATTTATATATTTATTGGTTTTCGGAGATTAAAATTACATATTCAAGATTCATGTCACAACGATGGGATGATCGAGGCAGCATAGGCATCATCCCAACAGACCAGACTCGAATCCCGGTCTTTTCTCAGGAATTCGGGTTCGAATTTGAATTAGGACCTGAAAAATTTTTCAGGAGTGGTCTGTTCCGGATATGACGTATTTTTCACTCATTATTTGGCTAACCCATCGTGGATCTGGCTGAACCCATAAAGGGAAAGCAAAAAGGCACACTTAGCGAGTACAGAGCAGAAAATACGGAAACTTATGAAATTATTCGAGATAAATATATAAAATATATTGGATTAAGGCATTTGCAGCCTTAATCCAATATATTTTATATGTATATCTCGAATAATTTTCTCCCAAAACCTCTAAATCTCGAATTATGAAGTGTCAATGACAAATTCAAAGCTCAGCGGTTGCATTTTGATAGCAAAAATTGTAGTTGAGAAACATCTCTCTTAATACAGTTTATAGTTGCAATTAAAATTGTTTTTCTCTGATAGGCTACGAGTTTGACTTACGCCTTATTGGTTATTATTCCAGGTGACATGTTATAGTGGATTTTAACGAACTTTCCTTGACCAACGATTTTTCTTTGATATCATTTAAGTTCTGATTGCGACATTTAGAGAAGCAAATGGCCAGTTTGAAAAGAAAGTTGAATGTCCTTTTAATTGAAGAAAAATTAAAATTTTTGAACGGAATGAGAAAGAATAAAGCTGCGACCGAGTTTGGTATTCTGTCGAGTAGGCTACTCTTTCAACGATAATAAACAACAAAGATTCAGTAGAGAAAAACTTCAAAAACAACATAAAAGTGAAAAAAAATCGAAAATGTTTTTCCCAGAAATAGACAAATGTGTAAGAAAATGGTTTGTGCAATGTTGTGACCAAGGAGTTCCTGTTAGAGGAATGTTACAAAGGAAAACTGAAGATTTTACCAAAAGACTTGGCCACAGAGAAATTAAAGCCAGTAACGGATGGCTCGAAAGCTTCAAAAGTAGATACATCGTCTTCAGGAAACTTTGCGTCGAAAGTGCATCTATGCCTCAAAATGTTTGAAAAGAGTAGATCAAGGAGCTTCCTTCTCTTGTTCAAGTCTACGAGCCACTGGATGTCTTTAAAGCAGATGAAACAAGCCTTTTTTAATGTTTATCCAACAGAACAGTTTAGATTTATGATTAGCCACACTTATGATTGGTCGCTCTGCAAAGCCCAGATATTTTTTAAAAGTGAAATTATTTTCTTTAACATTCAAAACAAACTGACATAATCGACAAATCTTTGGATTTAAATACCTGTAAAAGAAAAATTCTTTTTTTCATCGATAACAACAACGCCCATTCAACTTCCTTACAATAAACGACATCACTATAAGATTTTTGCCACCAAATGTCACATCTATCTGCAACCTCTCGATCAATGGATGATTCGAAGTAGGATATAGAAGAGAACCGAAAAAATTCCTGGGGTTTATTCGCCTAGATTCCATCCTGTGCCTCTCAGAGAGGTAAGCGGCTATCTTATCCACTCGGCCATCCAGCTATCTTGACTCATTTTTGAAAATATATTAAAGTTAAATTTATCAGATAAAAAAAAATATTATTACTAGAAAATAAATTATTNACTTTTTTTTTTTTTTTTTTAAAGATTCCATTTAAATAAGCGTTAAAAAAGATAATCTTTAAAACGTATTAACTTCAAATTTTATTTTATAATATTTTTAAAAACTTGAAGTTTTAAAATCTTTTATTTTTATATGTAAAAATCTACAACAAAATAAGTAATTTTTTAAATAAACTTTGTGTTTTTTTGTTTAACCGAAAAAGCGCGATTAACTTCCGATATCGATATTATGTTATATATTTTAGAAATAACACTCGTGTTTCCATAAAAATAACTATTTTTAGCTGTTCCCGTAAGTGTATTTAGGCCTATTTGTTGGCGCTATAAAAATTTCATGGTTACAGATTGGTATCAATGACGAGAGCTAGCTTTCCCACGAGACAAAATGATTTCTAGGATAGCAACCTAGTGACAATCCCTCAGGGGTCCTGAAATGTTAGGGCAGCAAATTTCATATGTCGTATGTCAACCTCGAACATCATTGTCGCTTATATACCACATAACTAACATAATATTAACATTTTTCTCTTTATCACGAGTACATCGTGATAAAAGGGAAACACGTTAATATTCTATAAGAGTATATAAAAGAATCTTTTATTTAATTTTATAAATTTATTATTATTATTATTATTTTAAATAAAAATTTTTCTAATTTATCATTTATCTTAACCCCTGTAAATCGGTTTATCTTACATAACAATTGTTTTACGGTGAAGCCAACTTTTAAGGATTTATAAAACGTATAAATTTATATAAGATAAAAATATTTTGGTGATTAAATTTTACTTATTTAAAAACAAGTTTTTACGACTCACTTTAAACACAATAGCTAAAGTTTGTTTAGACTGGGATGGAATGATCTAATAAACAGCAACGTGTGACGGTTAAACATCGTAAAAGAACAAGTTGACCACATTTAATTATACAGAAGCCATTAGATTAAGTTGATAAGAAAGTGCACTCATTAAAAGACCCGTGTTGTAATTATCTAACGGGTCTACAAATAATGCGTTTGTTTAAATCCGTGTTTAACAGAAGAAGTACAAATTGAATGCGGTCGAAGAATAGCCTCAAGCTCAACAACAAATTGTACGACTGTATTTCAATCTACTTTCTGCCTGTAATATTTTCACTTGGTTGCTTTTATCCCCAGGCTTCGTCTTTAGTCATGCGTACGAGTAAACATTTCCAATACTTGTAAACGGAATGAAATCATTTACACTCCACGGAAACTCCGTAAAGAAGATGAAAAACAAAAATAATCTTTAAAAAATCATAATTAAATTGACAAATTTCTTTTTTTTTTCACTTCATAATTAAATACATTACGCTAGTTTCTTATTTAATAATCATTAGATTAGTGTTTATTAAATTTTGTACATTTTTCTAAAGATTTTTACTAAATTAAAATTAATTTATATTTTCATTCTCTCTCTCTCTCTCTCTTTTTTTTTTAAATGTTAAATATAAACTTTTCTTTAGATATAACCTTTATTTTATTCTTATATTTTATAAATAATTTTACTGAGTGATATAAATCAAGTAGACCTAATTACATTAACGACGAATTTACTAATCTTTTTTAAATTTTTAAATATTGATAATGATTTCTAGTAATTGAAAAGAGTTTTACATTATTTTCTGTGTTAATGTGTTGATCAAGTGATTGTTCTTAACTCGTTAATAATAAAGGAATTTTTTTTTCTTATTTAAGAAATTGATTTCCTATTTTTGTTGTTAAATAAAATGAATATTTTCAGAGAAATTTTGTAGAATTCTAATTTGTCCAGTCTAATTTAGTCAATAGGGTTTATATTCCCAATATGACAATAAAGAGATCCCCTTATCATTAATCACAGTTAAAATGGTCGTAATCAAATACTTCTATATTTTCGAGAGAGAGAGAAAAAAAAGAGGAGGAAGAATTAGATTATAAAACTCTGCATCTTGATTAAGAAAGATGTTGATAGAATGCTTTAAACTAAGATTATGGATAGTTTGGATGGATTAACCTAGACCTTCTTAATTGAGAACTGTGAGATGTTTGTCGACATTAATTTTAAAAACGACCCGAGAATAATTTCCTCGGTGTTATCGTTATTGATATTTTAAGGAAAAGTAAGAATATATAAATATACTTGTACGTGTAAATTAAGATATACATACATAACTTACGTATAACTTTTATAATATATAAATATAGGCTATGTTGAAACACACACCGTACCGAGCATATATAGGCTATATATATATAAATAAATTTGAATATTTTAAAGTAAATCTTAATTATTTAGTATTTATCTTATTTTAATTAAATTATTTTTAATTCTTTCATCCTTTATATAGCGTATCAAATATATTTATTAATCATTAAAATTTTTAACGTCATTATTTTCTATACAAAATTAAGAAAATTCAATCAAATATAATGTAAATTTCTTTTACTTATAGGCCTAATTGATTTAATTTATAGGCATTTCTAGAAATGAAATTTATTATTTTCTATTTATAAGCTAAATATTACGTTTTATCGAAATTATAAGGTCCGAATTTTAGACCCGTTTTTTCTATAAATCTAAAGAAATTGGATAAAGTTTAATAATACTTTAATCTATAAATATATACGACTTTTTATTTCTACTTTTTAGATATAAAAAGTAGAATTAAACTACATTTTTAATAAATTAAATTAAGTATTTTAAAATTTAAAAAGTAATTAAGTAACAAATAATTTTAATTTACAAAATTTCGTACAGAAATGATTTTATTAATTAAAAAAATATAATTTAATCAATTTAATTTTATGAATATAATTTTAAAAAAAATTATTTTAAAAATATTTAGAACAACTCACAAAATTTTAGAGCTAAACTACATACGTAGATACATATAAGTAAATACACAGGATGATCCAAAAGTCAATTCACCACGTTTTTTTTAAATGCAATTGAGAAATTTATATAAGAAAGTCATTATAAAACATTAATAAACTTGAAACAAATGTTTGCTATATTTGAGTAAAATGCAAACGACTAGTTGAGAAACTATATAAAATAAATACAGTAGGGCCTCATGGTACGCAAGTTGGTTGCATATGGCGGATCACTATTGAATATGTAATAGGCCATAAGCAATACGTTCTAAGACGTCTGCGTAGACCAAATTCGCATAAAATAGCCAACCCCATTATTTATAAAGTATTTCTTATACTAATATACTTATCAGCACTTTTTGTACAGTTTAAATAAGGCTAATAAACACTATACTAAATAGCCTTATACCATAAATCATAAAATTTTCGGATGCAGACTTTTTCTTTTCTCACTAAATCTAAAATTTTTACTATTTCCTTTAAAGTAGACACTTTACAGCTTTTCTTTGGTTTATCGGAGCTACCAGCATCACTATCCTCGCGTTTTACAGCCATGTTTGCAAAGTAATTAGCATAACTAAAACAAAAAGGGTCGCTGATATCACACGAACACGACGTGTTACAAGCAAGAACTCGGGACAAAGACTGGTGCAAGTTGCAGTGTTTAGTGCCAAACAAAGAAATAAGTGGTTGTAACGTATTTTCAGAACGAGAATGAGTGTGATTTAGTGGGATACTGCGAGACTTCATGCATCTTAAAATGGTGCAGACTTAGCAGCAATTAAGAATCTTTGTTTTACGCATTTCCATTCGTCTGTAGGGTAAACCTGAAACCGCGTATAGCGGTATTATACTGTATAAAATTTAATTATAATTTTTTTAAACATTCATTTATATTACTTATAATTTCGTATAAAAGTATATTACTTATTGCATAAACAAAAATGTTAATTAAATAATTTCAATATTTTTAATAAGTTAATATTCACCTAGTATAATGATTAGCAGAATCTCAACGTTGCTGTTATATCATCTGGGATAAACTAGTTTGAACACTCACTCTATTCTAGATGGATTAATTTACGAAGTTCTATTTAATCTAGAAAGTGGTAATGTTTAATTTTTAATATAACAAACGCGAATTACTAGAAATAAATTTAATGTAAATTTTATCGAATATAATCTCGTTTGTGTAAAGATAAAGGAGTATATTTCGTGAATAGAACGATAAATATCACTGCTTTCAGACATTGTTGGACATTTTATATAAAAGTATCTTTATTTTTTAAGAGCTTACCACAGACAAAATCCATAATATTCATTTTATAGATTTTGTCTTAACTTCTACAATACGCATTTAAAGGAGCACAGAATCCTTCTTTAGGACATTAAAATCCTCAATATTTATATAATGGATTTCGTTTTATTATCCTTTAATATTTATATTAATAAATGAAAACTCTTTGTAATAAATCTATATGATCCCTATTATTCGTTAGGATTAGAGTTAGTCGTAGTTGAACAAGATGTTGATATTTATAGTCAATCCGTCCTATTCTAAAAGATAATATAGGATAAAATTGAAGAATGGTATCTTATAAGCCTATTTTTTCCGTTTCTTCAAAATTTTACATGTAGACAACAATCATTTATTATTATTATTTTATTAATGATGATTACAAGACATTTATAACGATACAAGTAACGACCTTATCTTTAATGACGATGAAGTTACTTCAATAAGATGAGGATAAGATTCATTATAAATTGATCTTAGACATCAGTAAATTTAAAGAAAACACAAGCGAGTTTCAAAATACTAATAAAAGATATTAAAATTTTAAAAAGTATTTAATTTAATGAAAAAATTTTCTCTAAAACATTTCAAATTACGTGTAGAATATCAAATTACGCATTATCTCAAATTACTTTCAGAAGAATGTTTTAAATGGCGTTAAAAAATCTAAAACATTATCTTTTCAATAAAGAAACAAGAAGCACAAATAGTAATAAAAAATATTTAAAACATCTTCTCCTTTATTCATGTTAATGTGTTTACTTCATTTGCTACTTTTAATTATGGCGAAAAAATAATATTTTAAGTTATTTTTTCTTTATTTTCATCGTATTTTTTCACCTTGTCTTTGTTATCTTCGGTTTTGAAATTTTTTCTTTATTTTATTAATAAAACTCGGAATTATTTTTATATTTCCACCGTCACTTTTTATGTTTATATAACTGTTTTGAATTAAATCATCTTGCGAATCCTCGAACATCATTGTATATTTTACAGTAACTATTACGTTCTTTCTATTCTCTTATCTTTATATGAAGCAAGATAGCTTGAAATATCCTTAAATTTTATTTGAGTTTAACTAATATTTTTCTTTTTATTACTATCTTTTTTTATGATCATTTTACGTCTTCTTATTCCAACAATGGAGTATTGTAGAATTATCTGATTCAAATCTGATCAATTGCTTACTGTTTGATCTAGGATTTCAGTAGGCAACTAGAATACAGCTTTAAATCGAATTTCTTTATCAATGTCGAAGAAAATTAATGTTTATCTAATATTTATATCTTAGAATTTATAACTTTGAAGTATCGGGGAGAAAGTACTAAAGTGCTTTGTTACATTTGTATAGATCTAGATTTTTAAATTCAAATAACATTCTATTTTCTATTTTTTCTAATTTTTTATATCATTTATAAGCTTTCTCTAATCTAAAATACGATACAAATATTCTTTATCGTAAAGTATTGATAGTATCTTTATTTCCATTTAATAGTTTTGATTCATTATGGAATTATTTAGTAATTTAATTCAGTCATCAAGTTTATAATTTTTATTTATTATTAATGATTCCAAAGCGTATTCGAAGACTTTTGTAGGATTTACGAAATAAGGCAACTTACATTAAGGCATCTGCCAAAGGGGTGTCTTCAGGGAGGACTTTCTATGGGAAACTGGTCTTTATTTAGGTATTAGACACATAAAGAAAATCCAGAAAACTTGGTAAATCTCGACCAACTACTACTGTTTTATTTCACAAGATCACTGGTGAGCTACCAAAAATAGTTTTATAGAAATTCGGCTTGAACGATGCAGATTCTACGAGAATTTCTGCAAAATTTCTATGTTTTTCTTGCAATATCTTTACAGTAAAACTTCAATTATCCTGATTGCCATCTAATTTTGCTAAAAAAAATAGGCATGTATGCATACGTATTTTATATACGTAAAAGGTAATTTTTTTTCTAAATGCGGCTTGAACGATGCAGATTCTACGAGAATTTCTGCAAAATTTCTATGTTTTTCTTGCAATATCTTTACAGTAAAACTTCAATTATCTAAATTAANAGCTTATTCTAAATGTATAATTTAATAGTTTATATGAAAAAAATTGAAGTTTTTGAAGAGAATTGACGAAATTAGAAAATAAAAATAAGAAAAAATGAAATTTCTGTCAAGAATTTTTTGTAACTATCAAAAAGTTTCGTTGGTAACCGAATAATGTCTGTCAACCAGAAAATTTCAGGTTCATTTCTCATTTGGACTCAACTTCTCTCCTGAGTCAAAAGAAATCAATAAATGAAAAAAAAAGTTCTTAGTTATTGTTAAAGGATAAAAATAGTTTACAAATAAACGAAATTTCTGATAACTTTACTGATTTTTAATAATAAAAATAATATATTTTAGAAAAAAGTCTATAAACTTTTATAGAAAATTTCAAATGTCATTGTTACTACAACATTTAGTACACTAAATATTAACAATAGATTCGTGCCGACCATCTATCTAACTCCTTTCAGGAGAAACATTTTTAATTGAAATAACGTGACTTCCGGTTTGCATTAAATATTCGTATATAGTTAATCGGGTTTCCCTAAGGTTTTCATATCTGGTCTCTTCTCTCATCTATCTAACTCTTTTCTCGAGATTAAGGAAAGACAGACGGACGGACGGACGACAGTGGAATTTATAGGTCTACGGTTTTTTCAAATTGCAGCCCAATAACAGTCCGTATGTAAATTTGATATTAAAGTATATGAGGTGGATGACCAAACCTTATACTATAACCAACTATAGGCAGAACTTTAGTGAAATAGAATGGAGTAAGGCTTTGGAGGAAATTGTTTTTAAATTCTGCGAGATCATTCTCTTCATGTAGAAAGTTTCTTTATTTTATTCAGGTTTAAGTCGAATATGATGCTCTGATCTTTAAATTGAGTAAGTGATTCTGTTTCATGATTATTATGAAATGGGGATTACTGATTGGTTTGATAAGTCCAAACTTCATGGCTTTTATTAATAGATTTACTTTTTGGGTTATAAAATTATATGACTAAAATCAATAAGAAGGAATAGATTTTTCTCCATTTTATAAATTAACTTTAATTTATATCATTCTTGTACTATTTTTTTTTATACAAAATACTACATTTCTGAAGTCCTTTATAGTCTAAATCCAGGTCAAATGATTTAGTTAAAAGGCCCACTATACATCTATTGTAATGTATTGTAAGCTATACTGTATTGTACGAATTCTAAATAAGTATAATAGTTAATTAACATGAAAATACATTTTAAATAAGCATTATATTGATCCAGAATCTTATTTAAAGTAAATAGAATTTAGACCCATTAAAAATTTAATGGTTCTTCAGTAGATATAGTAGATGAAATTATTTACGGTTTTCAACAGACCAGTTTGTTGAATGATTNTATGCTCCTTTCTAATTCATTTATTATTAAATCCTAATTGTATTAAAGGAATTAAAATATTTTTTTACATAAAAAATATTCACTTTCTTGGAATAACATACATTTTTACGTCAATTTGACATCATTCCTGCCTTTTTTTATAATGGAAAAGTGTCAAAATGATGTCGAATTAATGTAAAAATGTGCACAAATTCCAACAAAATGAATGAATTTACTATAAACATAATTAAGAGAATTTCTAATAATTGATGTACCCAATTATTACAGTAAAATAGATTAAATTCAGAATAATTTTATAGTTAATTATATTAATAATAATAGTAATTTAAATTTCATGAGTTATGAGAAAAATATGAATATTTTCTATATTGAAGGCAAATTTGATGTTCAAAGCCAAAATAATCTTCTGTATTGGACATGTGTGTATGTATAATGCAAATCTTCAATACTTTGCTGATTTTTTATCTTTAAAATTTTTAAATAATTGAATTTATACGAAATAATCTTCATATTATTCTTCTTTAATTCATAAATGTAATACTTATTTTAATTTAAGTCTGTTTTTAACATCAAAACTTATATTGAAATCACAAATTTCTAGTCTGACATAAAAAAAATTATATGATAAAGATTTCCATAATTTATTATTTATAAGATAGGATATTAGATAATAATTTTTGATTTTGAAGAAAGTACAATTTTATTTGTTTATTAAAATTGATTTTTTTAAAGAAAAATCAAATTACTGTACTATGGAAAAGCTGAGAAACATTTCTGTCTTCTATACATTTATCTGTATAAAAGAAAGATTTATATTTTAAATTTTTTATATAAAGATTAATGCATTTATTATCTATTGAAATTGTGTAATCAATTCTCTTTAGATTAGTAAAATGTAAGAGTTTTTATTTATTTATTTACTTATTTCGTTAAATTTCTATTTGTGTACACGTAATCTCATTTCAAGATTTCCCACGGTATTTCAATATATTGAATAAATATTATGTTTTCTTAAATTTTATCATTTATTTTATAAATTTCCAGTACTTTATAATAATGTAACGTTGGAAGAGAGTAAATAATGTTATTATTGTTTAGTAAACAACGCGAACTAGAGAGCATTGTAAATTATTCCGATTGATTTAGTCTCGAAAGACTTCTAATTTCATCCATTAAAATTTACTGAAATTTCAAAGATACATTTTAAAATTACATATAAAAATTATAGTAATGAATATAAGAAATATTTACATAAATTTTGTTTACAATAAATGTCGAGCGTATCTTATTTATACAGTTTAAATTTAAATAAAGTACATAATTGTTTCTCAAGTGGTGGATCGCGAGCATCTTGGAAAAATTTATTTTACAACATTTTAAAAGATTGTAGTGATGTAAAAAATGATTGTGAAATATTTTTATTATTATATAATAAAGAATTCTTATGGCTTTTTGAAGAAACGATATAATAATAATTTTATTCTCACTTATATTGCGATGTATTTAAGAAATTCTCTACTCTTTTTTTTATACAAGTATCCAGATAATCCGAGATAATGTGGACCGATACTACTCAAATGTTGGGATAAAACAGACTACCCGGCCATTTCAGATTAAAAATTACGAATATAAAAAATTTATATGGTAGCACTTTTAAAGCTTCTTTCTGTTTATACCTTAGCGAATTAAATAATAAATAAAAACAATAATTTTTACATTACTGTATTTATTGTACGTACAGCTAATACGTACAACAACATTAAGAGTATAAATGTATATTATTGTAGTTATATTTTAATTCAAACAAAAACATCTGACATGTGAAAAAATTGCGCCAAATAAAAACATGACAACTTAGACGACATTCAAAAATTTTCTTAGGAGCTTTTCTTTGGTAAAGATAAACTTTGAAGCAAAATTTTCAAAAAGAAGAAAGAAGGAGGAGGAGAAGAAAATACAGCTTTTTTGAAGATTTTGCACTTTTCAATTGCTTATATTTCGGCAACCCGCATTATAAAAAAAATCTTGAAATTTTGCCCATTACCTAAGAAAACAATTTTCTTTCGAACTAGATATTCGGAATTACTTCGGATGTTTGGGAGCGGAGAAATTGATCCCCCGTAAATAGACAACTCTGATTCCTGTATACATAGTCAGTCACTGACGTTTTTACTTGGTGGGGAGTCACTGCTGTGACTCTGATAAGAAGAGTAACGTTAGTAGCGTATATTTACTTAAGAATTGGCCTCGGATAATCGGAGTTCTACTGTGCAAATTTTATGAAAATTCTTAATATAATAATTTTATAAATATATGAATTTGTTTAGTACTGTTTCTACTTTCTATTCGCTTAATGTGGTTACTATAAAAAATTATTTAATATATTCCTACAAGTATATTTTGTTTTAATGAAATAGCAATGAAATTATGAATCATATAAACTTTACTAGAAGTATTAATTAACTAAATTATTTTGAAATAAAATTTATTAATTTTTAAGTAAAAAGTGATTTCTTTAACTAAAATATTTCATATCAAACAAATTATTAAATTCTTTTACTGTCTTTTAATGGGCTTAATTTATAATGATGTTTTAAAATCATTTTCAAAATAAAAATTTCTAAACAGTATTTAGCAATATTTATTCAACATATTAATTTCAACACGATAAACCTATTTCTGAAATTTTAATTTGCAAATAAAATTTCCAGTACGTTAATTTAAATGATCAATTCAAGTATAGTGCAGAATAAAACTACTTCTTGTCGAAAATATATGTAATAAGTATCTCGTCTTAATAAAATCATTAATAATATCGCATACAGATTTATCTGATTCAAGTCATTCGACGTATAGATCTGTGATTAACCTGCATCCAGGAAGCAGACCCGTGTTTCAAGAGACTCGAATGTCCATCCAAGAGTGACTTCAAGATTAAGGCGATCATTTCAACAGATAAGTGAAGTGCCAAGAAAGCTTGGATACGATCCCCAAGGATTACCGTTGGTGACGGTTACAGTCTTGCTATCATGAGGAGATGCCGCAGGGAGATTACAGCCAGACATCCATGCAGTCAACTTTCTCTAGAGCATTCTTTAGCTACTGGGAAAACTATTTCAAGACAAACTATAGGCCTACATCAAAGGACTCAGGAGGATAACTGTATGCAGGATAACTTCATATTTTATGTGCCTTCTTCGATATCTTTCATACTACAACTCGTTTAAATTGATATACACACTATCAAGCATGGATCAATAGATCAGCAATATTTTATAGATAAATTAAAATTTAGTTTATAGACAGATTCTCGACTTATTTTCTTTCGAAGAAAACAGAATATCTTATCTTTTAACATATTCTATATATATTTTTATTTGTATAAATGAGAACATTTAATAATACTTCCAATTTCAAGAAAAAAAATTTTTTTGCTAGCATTGGTTTGCTACTCTAGAATGGATGTACGAGTATGTTATTCATTGTGATACAAGAAGAATTTTAATTGTTCAAAGCTTTAGCTGAGAATCTTGAATCTGGTTTAAAGGTTATCTATGAATGCGGAATGTTAATGTCGGTTTCTAGAATGCTTAGCTTGTCAAAGACTTCCTTGAGGAAAGATATTTGAATCAGAACTCTACTTTTAAGTTTGAAATGTGCGCCTTGAATACTCTAGAGCAATTGAATGAGCAAACTCTTTTTGGATTCGAGGCGCAAGTGAATTTTGCAGGCTTCTAGCGAGCCGCATACATTTTTCTTTCGGAGTTGAAGGTTTGAGCCTATCGATATTCCATAACCTCCAATATACTAGATACTGAAACAATATGTGCTAATAATATGCAAATGAAAATACTGTATAGTATATAATTCATTTAGTTTGAATGTCTTCGTCACGAATATCAGCCTTAATTAGGCAGGGTTGCGTAGTGATACAAGGGAGAAAACAGAAAAATAAAATTAAGATGCTCGTGACTTATTTAGAGCAATTTCTCTCAACTTTTTTGAGCTAATAGCACGCTCGCAGCTTTCAGTGGCACACTGACTAGTCAGTGTCACATCAAAAATAGGAATGAACAAAAAATGACGTTGAAGATCTGCAATTTTTTATATAGAAATATACAAATAATAAGTATAAAAAAAATAATTACCATTAAATATATTTTTTAAAATTTTATGGCTGTTATGAAAAGTTTGTGGCACACAAATCAGTATAAAAGCCACTCTATAAAGATGCATCAAAGTTCTCACTTCCTTCCATAATCCATGATAAACTATTGTGTTTTCATTGAAGAACGGAAATGATTCTTGCGAAAATAATCTTATTTAATCGCATAATTTAGATAAAATTTCGTTGTGACAATTCTTTGCCTAGTCACGAGGTTTAACTTATTCACTGTTGGCATCTTATATCTCAGTTTGAATCTCACACTTACACGATCATAAATTATTAAATTCAGAATCGTTACGTTTAATTTAAATGTTTTAAATTATATAATTATTTGTAAAAACACACTGAATTTTCTCGTTAGATTTAATTCAAATTAAAATTATGAAATCATCTAAAAATGTATGATTTGATTGGAAAAATAAAAGGAATTTTGTAAATGTAGTTATTAGAATCGTACTTCATAAATCGATTGTTATAACAGTTTAGCAAATAAAAACATGTTTTGAATATCGTTAATTTTAATAAATAAAAGTTGTACTTTAAATAAAATTCTTAAAAAATATCCATACTTATAACGATAATAGAGAAATGAGATAACATAGAATCATAAAAAAACCCATGTTTATCAATAGAAATGCCGCTTTATCGTAACTTAAGAGAATAAAAAATGGCTTAACAATCTAATTTTTATTTATTCGAGTAAAAGTTAGATATAAATCATATTTGTAAATGTTTAAAAATTCAGTTGTAGCTATGCATATAAAAAACGGTAAAAACGGTTTAATTTTATTGATTAACATAAAAATAAACTGCTTTAAAACTGTTATTTATTTTTAACAGTTTTACAATCACTAAATCTAAATAAATACATAAAAATTCAAATGAAATCACATAACGAATTAAGATGATTGCTCATTCTGCAAAGATAAATCTTTGAATTTATCCTTCTAAAGTTAATTTTGGATGTTCAAATATTTATTTTTTTTATTTTTTTAAATTAATAGCAATAAGTGCATGCAAATAAATGGACAGAACTTAAAACGATTTTCAAGATTTATTATCGACAATTTAGAAGAGAGTTCAAATAAATAAAACAGTAACAAATAATATATTATAAAGCATTAAAAGGAAGTTTTAAAATAAAATTAAAAAAAACTAATAAGTGCAGAATTTAATTTCAAGTATCTTTAAAAGCTTACATTTACTTTTATCCCCTACATCAAAGCTGTCGATTTAATTGAAATTTTAAAAGTTATCTTATGAATCTCAACATCTCTTTGCATTGGTGATGAAGCATTTTTATTTTTATGAAACGCTTTTATTTAACTTACTTTGTATACTTTCAAATCATACAAATCAAATTTTCTTCACTTCTAATTAACATAGAAGACTGAAACTTTGAAAAAATATCTAAATCCAATGACAATGCATTCTAAGAAGTGGTAGCCTTACCCCCACCATTCTCTCCATCCCTAAACTCGGGTAAACATAGCGAAATATAGAATTTAATGTGTGTCAATGCACTGTAATGATGTATGTGGTGGGGTGGGGCCACCTCCAATTTCGAAAATCATGACCAGTAAAACGTTGTTTTTTTTCTTATTTTTAAAATATATTAATTATATTTTTAAAATAGAATGAATGGAAGATTTCAAGATAATTACGAAAAAATAATTATATACAGTATTTTAATATATAATAAGAAATAATGTAGGATATATATTAATTAATATAAATTAATATATTATCTAATAGTAATACTACTTATTAAATAATTAAAATGTAAGTGTCACTCTTTACTTCTTTTATAGAGGTAGGCCATTAGGATAGGTCATCAGAGTAGGTCATCAAATAAAAGGGAATTAAATGAAGTAAAGAAGTAAAATATACCTCTACTTTCCTTAATTCTTCTCTAATAGATTCTTTATCCTTTTATATAATAAGTCATTAAAGTATGTCGTCATATAGAAAGGAATAACTTTCATTATTCCTTTCTATATGTTAATTTAAGTTAAAAGTTACAAAATTTAAATTTTTTAACTTTAATATTCAAATAACGAATCCTAGTTTACGTTTAATTTTAATCTGTATTTATCGGACGATTAAAGAAGAATCCCAATTTCGCTCATTCCGGGTTAATAAACCAAAGACTCTATTAACTTAACCTGTTTAAGGATTTGTATTCCGTTCTAAACCAGATCCTATAATTTATCATGGAATGAGAGTGATGATATCGTTCTCCACCCTCACTCATGCTGATTGACCCCAATGCGGGTCGGATCCACTCCAATTGTAACCAGCTATATCATCTACAACGTACTGTTGCTTCTCATTAACTAATCGATCGAACAACGTTTAGTTGTTTAATTAGGAAAACACGAAAACTGATTTGTTTGAAGCAGTAAAATTGAAATTGTTTTATATAGTTTTATTTTAAATTTAATCTACAGACAGGCTATATATTGAAAATACTTTTCTTACTAGCAGTTGGAGAGTAAGTTATTAAAATTTCAATAATATATAGTGCTTAAGGGTTGCCATCCGGTTATCGTAGGCAATTTTTCAAGAGCTATGATTTTCAGAGCAGCCTAACAGTTTTTTTTAATAACATCACAGTTTGGAATAAGACAGTTGATAGGGCAGAACAAAACTTCATATCCTATGGCGCTATATATCTTAACGCATAACATCAATCTTATCGTAGAGTAATAGGATTTCTTCAATACCGTTATGTTGTTCTGCTTTATATGTAATCGATGTTCAAAAATATTATAAATATTTTATAAGATTTTAAATCGAAAACAATTTTTTAAAAATAAATGTATAGACTTTTTTATTTACAATCTGATCAACGTCTTCAAGATGATGTTATTTTTTGATTTTCTATACCAGTCGACCCCCCTATAACACTGTTGATTATTCCGTTTTATATGAATGCCATGTTGTACGAGTCACTTAGAATTTACAAATACGTGTGCCGGGCTGTGAATGGCTCACGTATTTGTAAAATCTAAGTGACTCGTACAATATGGCATTCATATAAAACATGGCAGTGTTATAGGGGGGGTTTCAAATTTTTTAAAAATTATAATAGTACATTATAATCACTTTCATTGGAACTTATATCATTATTTTTGGATATCGTAAATTTTACTAAACATTTTTTATCCTAGCAAACTTTTAATGCTTAAATATTATGAGTTTCATGTTAATATTTACCTCCCAAAAATTAACAAATTTAAAAGGAGTAAAAGATTTTATAAAGTAAGTTTATTATCAGAGATTATATCCCAAATCGTTGCATGATGTAACATAATTAATAGGAGTGGAGTCAATATAAAAAGTGGATAAAATAGAATTGCAAATTAAAGTAAAACACATAACCACAGTTCTTTGTGTATTAATTTTCAGAATACAAATTATAATAGATTTTTCATCTATCAAATATCAGATTGTAGGATCTTCTAATTGGAACATATTAACTTAACATTGTCAGCGTACGCTACAACGTGGGATTTAAGATGATGAAGAAAATTGTTAATATATACTGAGGAAAGAAAGGTCACTGAGAATAGATCCTTGTTGAACACCATATAAAGGAATAAAATCAAGAAATTCATAATCACTTATTTTGAATTTGCATTTTCGTAACAAAAAGTAATTATTGAATATTGAACGACGAATTAATTTCTGAATCGATATCATATTCATGAAGTAAGCGAAGAAAAATCCAAAAATGAAATCAAAGGCACTGCTAACGTCAATATACTGTATATAATATAACAGGGTTGCTTATTCTCGAAACTATTAATAATAAAAGACAAAGTTTATATTAAATTCATAGTTGTGGAATGATGGCGAATACCACAGTATTGAAAAAGCAAAAGCGTACTTATCAGCAAGAATAAATTTTATGATACAGATTTCAATGAATTAAAAGAACGGCGCGAATTTGATCCTGACTAAACGTAGAAGTATTTAGTAAATTGATAGCTTGAGAAACCTCAGAAAACAAAAACGATATTGAATAAGAGTGCGAAAAGAAGGTAAATGATTTACAATTAGCGTACAATATTAACGTGTTTTTGTTTAAAATCTAAGTATATACCGTGTATTTGATTATCTCGGATCGAGAAAGACTTGCATGAAATTTTCTTGTAGGAATAAAAATCCAAAAGGTCTTAGGATTAGAGTCAAATGAACCAATTATTCTAAAGTAGTTTAAAAAGAACAAAGAACATCCTTTAGAATAATGTTTTTGAATGACTCGATGTAAATAAAGTTCCTTTGAATTACCAGATCTCTTCCATGTATTCCATTGTTAACGGAGGAAATTAAGTAACTATTTTAGATGACTAGAAGACCATTTATATGAAAAGACATCGATTTTACGTTCTTTTTATTTTACAAAATTCTCAATAGTTGATGTTAAAATATTGCAAATAAGACTTGTACAACAAACTGGAAGATTCTAAGAATGAGCAATCTAATTAATATAAGTAACTGTCAGTTAATTTTTGGTTTAATTGCGACCAGATTGGGATTTTAACAAATCATTTAGTTTTATAGCACCTGCATCCGATAGAAACATCCAAATAAATGACTGAATGACGAGAGACAAATCCGTTAGTAAGGAAGGCAGACAACGGGCAATTGTTTTAAAAAAGAGCTAAATCGAGGTAAGAATTGCCACGAGTAGGGAAAAAATGCCTTGGAAAATATTGAGAAAATAGGCTTAACCTGAATCTAAATTATAAAAGTTCGGACCGACAGAAGTCCAACAAACATTGGAAAGGTTAAAATCAGCACATAGAACGAGCCTCCGGTTATATGCAGGTTTAAGAAAGAGTTTGGAATATGCTTGCTCTTTTAGGATGAGGCGCATAAACTGTGATAATGACCAAATAAAGATCTGGAATATTGACAGTATGGAGTCACAATATTTGAATATTTTAATTATGTGAACAGATGTGTGCTATATTAGTTAGATTCCACAACCTCTGATTTTGTTGGTAAGGAAGCTATTGGAAGCCTATTTAATCAATAAAATTGGTAACATCACATAAATCAGATAAAATCTAGGTTTCAACAAGAATATAAAAATAAAAATGATTAAAAATACACTAGGTAAAGAGAAACACTTATTGTTAATCGATCTGACGTTCTGAAGAAAAAATTTAAATGAATTGTAAGAGAAATGCATAATAGCATATAAATGTATAAACAAATAAAAGTAAACAATTATGATAAGAAAAATTAACAACAATTCAAATGTCACATGGAAAAATTAAAAGATAAAAGAATGAAAATATAAATAAATAAACTAAAATAAATTTATAGTTTCACTTTTCCAGCTTTAATATTTACACAATATAAGAAAGTTCAGTATTGGAATCGTATCAAATTTGACCCTCCGAGCTATATGCAAATCTTCACGTTTTGAGACCTCCTGAATTCAAAATAGTAAACAAAAACAACGGAAAAAATTTGTGGGTTTGTGTTTGTTAGCGTCTATTTCGTCAATATTTTAAGATGGGGTTAAGATTAAGAAACGAAATTTGGCATGGTAACTTGTGTATGAGGGGTATTAATGCTGTTAAATTTTGATGGTTAAAGGTCGAGGAGGTGGGGAGATAGAGGTCATATCTCGAGAGGGGTCGGACTTAATGAAGATGTTATTCGTTATTAGCATTTACAACTTTTTTTTTTTAAATGAAACTCATTACTTACTACTTTCAAAATTAAACCTTTTGCTATTCGATAATAATTAAAAATATAAAAGATTTTTATAACAAAATCTCATAACAGCCGGAAAAGTTACTCAGTCCGTTTCTGGATTTTTTAACTTAGAAAGCTTCAAAAGGGTGAGTGCCTGTTTTGAATACTGACAAGCGAGAGGTAATTGTTAAGATGGTTTATACAAGATATAAAATATCAAAACTTTTGGATGAATTAACAATAAACTATAAACGTAATTGATTCTCGATTATCAGGGATAAATGGAAAAAAATGTCATCCTGATTAATGCTTCCTGGTTGCGAGTTTACACTTATTCTTTGGGTCAATGGAGTGATTTTCGACCAATGGCAAGACTACGTAAACGGAGAGAGAATTATGACGTAAATATTGTAATCACGTGATGAAAATAACGGTAATAGCTGTAATGGCGGTAGGCTTTGTGTGATACGAATTCTCTCAAGTTTTAGAATGCAAATGAGAAGTTAAGTAGTATTTTAGAAGGCAACGAAACGATGCACACCTATTTTTTAAGTACATAAGAAGGCTATTGTTATGCATAAGAGACATTTTTATGCGATAAATATTTTCGTGCAAATAATTCTGGATTGTTTATTATTACGAAAATGAAAACTGAAAGGCAATGCGCACGATATACCCGAAGTAACTTCTTCATCAAACGAAGTAAATTAACAGTATGTTTACTCCTCTTGTATTATGGTGATCCAATCTTATTGTAGATTAAAGTTCATTTGGGCCAATTGTTTAATGTTTATGTGTACAATGTATTTAAAAGCAACTGCTTCTCAATGTTTTTGTAAAAATGATTGTTGTTAATAGACCCAAGTTAATAAATATCACTACTATTTTAAGTAGGCTTAATAATGAGTATTCAATTAATTGATATATACCAGGGGTGGCCAACTTGCGGCTCTTTGAAGGATTATTTGTGGCTCTCGATAAATGTACCCGAGTTCCCTTTTCATTTTTGTGTTATTATATTTTAAAAAATTATTAATCGTTTTGTGTGTTTCAAAATGTCTTTTAAATTACTAACAACAAATATGAAATACTAACTGCAACGTTGTAACAAATTTCATTACCGTCCAAGTTAAGAATAATATAACTCATCGAAAACTGCGCGAACGAACATAATCGTCCGTTATCGACCGACTCCAAACCAAATTTGAATTTGTAAACTGTCATTGCAATGGACAGTTGACATTGTGCTCTGGAGGAAACAATTTGTATCACTCTTGCTACGGATATAATTTGTAATCTGGAATTTTTTGCATACCTTTTTAATACGTATTTAATTGCGGCTCGCGAAAAATTTCAAATTTTGAAAAATGGCTCGGACTATCAAGGAGCTTGGCCACCCCGGATATATACATTTAATGTCCAGGATGATAAATATTATTATCGTAGTATTTGATAAACAGGCTTTTTCTCCAAATTATAACATATTTAACAGAAAATATTCTGCAGTTAAAAGCACTATACAGTGTGCATTTTCTTTATTCGGAAGGTCGTTTTAGGCTATTGAAATATCTATAGATAGAAAAATAACTAATCCTAAAACATCTGTTATTATTACGTTTTGCATTTTACACGAAATATATTGACAATAGAAGAGAATGACTTGATTGAAGAAATTCATGAAATTGACATCAGAAATACTTCTGAAACAAATACATTAAAATACAGAATGTCAGCATTGAAAATGCTTTTTGCCATTATATCGTTGTTCTTAATCTAAAATCATATAATTAATATCAATTGAAAACAATTAAAAACAAATTTTGCATATAAAAGTGACATTTGATTTCACACATTATAGTGTTCATGAAATATCAACAAAAATTTAATATTTATATTCTGTCAATAATACTTTCCAAATAAAACTTCAAATGTAGTTTGAAAAATTGCATAATTTTATAGAACTGATTCTGCTTTAAGTCTTTAATAAATTTAATAAAATAACAAAAGTTGATACATCCAAATATTCTCAATCCTTTCTCCCACTTCCTAACCTTCTGTTATGATCATTAATGTTTTAATTTTTTTTCATTCCTTTCTATATCGAATCACATTATACCCAACTTCATTCCATCCATTATTTCTTCCATCCCATTTGTCATAGATATCCAAACGTAACAAGTTTTACTGATGAATGTCGGCTTGTACTGCACACTAAGTATAGAGCTCTAAATGATCATTTTTTCACTAAAATTTGTAACATGCCAGCTTTCTCTTCTTGTAAGGAATTTCAAATTTTAATTTTCAAAGTATTTGAATTTGAAGAAGACTTGAAAAAGCGTGTATAAATGAGTATTGTACGATGCACAAATCATTACGATCATTGCAAACCAATTAGATATAATTTACTTTTCTAAGCTTAAATATTTTAGAAGTATAGAAAATTTAGAACACTATAAATAAAAATAAACTCGAGCTTATAAAATTATTTATTTATAAAAGAAGTATAAAAATATCACAGGAAATTTTATCTCTAATGTAATAATAAAAAAATACTCAAAATCAATTACAATTCGACAAAGAAAGTAAGTTTAACAGTAACAAAAATTTTTCAGCTGTGAAATAAAATTCTGGAAATATCAAAAATAATGAAAAATTGGAAATTTCTTAAAGGAGTTCATTTTCAATTTGTTTTTCTTTGCATAATTTTAATATTAAAATAGATAATATGTCAAAATGCCTATTGGATAAAATGTGATAAGTCGTATCTTTTTGTTAGTTCTGTATAAAAAATTGATCAATGATAATATTTTATTTTTTGTAAATGTAACCTTTTTTGACTTATTTTATTTCTTTTAAAGTATTTAAAATGCTTTAACTCACATAATTTTTAAAAGATTTATGTTCGTATTTATAAATTTATATTTATCCGGCAATAATTTTAACTGGTAAATAATTATACATATATTTTTTTTTTACTAGAAACATATCAATAAAAATAGTATTTACTAGAAAAATTAAGAAGAAAAGAAGCACTATCAATTTTTAAAACGTTTTTAGATTTATTTGTTATTGAGAATATAATGGCATTATTGTGAAATTTGTCTAAATAGTATGCACATATTTTATCTCAAATTAATAAATGCCATGCAGATTTCATTCGGATATAGTTAGGTAGATTACCATGAAATAAGATGTCAACTCACTGGTGTCGTCCTGTTATTCGTGCGATCTGAGATCTGTTGACTCCCAAAATTAATCTCGACCAGTTTGTTTGTGTACGGCAACGCGATATGTAGACGATTTTCCGAGGGAGATGTCACCCGAGAGGAGTTTCTATGGGAAACTGGCTCTAATTAGATGTTACAAACATAAAGAAAATCTGGAAAACCCACGGTGGGCTGGGAGGTTCTGTTTGATCAACTGTACAACCCACACTTGGCGCCAACTGACTACTATCTATTTTGCACCCTAAAGAGCCATATTGCCAATATATAGTTTAATGGAAATATCGAAGTGAGAATTCCAGTCCGTTGGCGAGGTACAGACCCACGACCAGTGTTCAGTGGTTTATATCCTCTCGACCACTGATGGCTAACCCTCATTTCTTAATTAACAATCTGGTAGACTCACTGCAATTTGATTTCAGCATTTTAGCTGTGCATCCGAGTTTGAATCCCATTCTGACCTTTGTACTTTGTCACAAGCGATACGAACGGAAC
Organism: Centruroides sculpturatus; assembly: GCF_000671375.1. Lineage (NCBI taxonomy): Eukaryota > Metazoa > Arthropoda > Arachnida > Scorpiones > Buthidae > Centruroides > Centruroides sculpturatus. Next base: position 380,274 of record NW_019385020.1, on the reverse strand, counting down.
ATCATTTCTCATGCATACTTATGTTGGTCGATCCTATTGCATGTAAAGTCCATACGTAATAGATATTATTATGGAAAATTGTCTATAATTTCCTGTTTCCATGTGTTATGACTCAATTAATCATTTATTTATCCAAAAATAATTAAACCTTAAAATCAATTTTGAATACCAAAATAATTCTTCACTAGTCCATATCTTAATTCATGTGCTTTTAGGTTTATTTCACTTAATGAATAATGGATATTTTCACTTATAATCCGATATTTGAATTCTGTAAAGTGTAAGAACTTTACAAAATTCATATATCGGATAATGACCATGTTCTTAAATAACCATGTCCTTATAGTTTATATTTCCGAAAGTAATTTTTTACAATTTACATAAATCATAAGTTTAAAATGGTATCTTATCTTATTATCTTGGTTAAAGTTATATCAAGTTGTGAAGGTAAAATATAGATTTTTCGATTTTTTCCATCTGTTCTAAAACATTTTTTTCCAGAAACGTGTGGAAAAAATGTTCTATAATGTTCGATAAAGTATATAAGTAATCAGTGGGAATTTCATCACATATTTCATTGGAAATAGACCCATCAGCAATGTCTGTCTTTAAATGAAACTTTTGTAAAATGCATTTTTGTGTTGTTGCTCTATCACTTCAAAGGTTGCTATAACGCAACGAAGGCTCACAACCTCATCTACAAGGAATTTGGTAAAGATACAGTCAACAGGCAGATCTGCTATAATTGGTTCAAGAAATTCAAGGACGAAGATTTCTCGCTTCAAGATGAACCCTAAAACAGGCAGCTATTCCAGCATTAATGATGACATTCTCCTGAAATGACAGACGATAATTAAATTGTTGGTTTGGTTTTATTCGTATACGGCAACGCGACACCCTGGCGATCTGCAGAAAGAAATGCGATCCCGAGAGATGGGAAACGGGTCATATTTAAATGTTACAGAATAAAGCCCAGAAAACTCCACGTAGCAAACCTGTTGGTGAGGCGCGAACCAACGATCAACTACCAGTGGTTTTATCCACTCGGCCACTGGTGAGACTATTCCAAGATTGACCACAAGAGAATTAGAACAACTTGAGTATTCCCATACACTCCAAAAATCGATAAAATCCGATACCACCGCGACAATGCGCCAGTACAGTACATAGAGCAAAGATGACCATAGAGAAGCTGGCCGGTTTGAGCTGGTAGATTCTGCTTTATTTACCCTACTGTCTAGACTTGGCGCCAAATAATTACCATCTATTTCACTCTCTAAAGAACCATATTGCCAATATACAGTTCAATAGCAATGTCCACGAGAGAATGACACTCGAGATTCTCTTCAAAGGAAAACCTTAGTCATTCTATGCTCACGGGATTGAAAGTTTGCAGCAAAGGTAATGCGATGTGATTGATATTTATAGTAGTTATCTACAAGACTGAACTGTAAACGTTGTTGAATTAATTGTCAATAAAGTTTTTTTTTAAAAAAATGCCTACATTTCCTTTACAAACTGATACAATAAATTTTCGGTGTTTTAAAGTAATTCTATAGTAATTTCCTACTATAACAGTAGGTTCTTAAAGATTTGATTATAGACTCGAACAAGATTTATGCTTAGTGTTATAAGTTTCCGAAAAATCTAAACTTCTATAAAAGAAAAATTATTTATTTATTTATTTTTCAAATCAATATTGAGCCTAACTTTAAATTTAGAACTACAAAGAAAAAATATTTCGGAAATATGTTTGAAGGTTTTAACGTCGAATACTCCAAATATTCTTTGAAAATATATACTTCGATATCTCTTGAAAATAAATTTCTTTTATGATTCCAGGATTTTCAGACACTTCATGCATTTGTAATTTATCACATTAATATACAAGCTGAAAAGTAAGATAAATGCGTTTTGTTTTTTGTTTTCCTTGTTTACTTCTGGTTATGAATCGTAAACTGAGTTTATAACAGCAAGTTTTTCTTTTACAAAATTTGTGTAAACATGATAAAAATATACTTAAATTAACTGAATGTTTATGTTAATTTAATTGGTTAATTGTAATTTAGTTTATCAACTTTTTGACTATATATAATTGATAAATTAAAATTTTATAGTTTATAAGAAATTAAATTCATTTTACTCCTATTTTTTCTTTTATTCATTGAGTGTAATATTTTCTGCTTAAATTCTTACCAGTATATGTATGTTCTGTACAGTACATATTAGTATACAACAAAGTATATGTTACGCTCACTGACCGAAAACGCTCAGTGAGCGTAACATATACTGTTTATATTGCAAATACAAATAGATAAATTTAAAAATTGAATCATTTTCTAACCGCGCACTAACAATCACTGTCATTATATTACCATCATATATAAATATATATATATATATATTTTTTTTTTTTCGTCAGGGAAGGGGGGGGGAGAAGAAAAATTTCTTTATAAATTTTTTCATCGAAAGCAAAGTGTATATTTTTATCAGGGTGTACTTAAGATTAATTTAAATTTAAGAAAAAATATGTGAAGTNTTTTTCTTTTACAAAATTTGTGTAAACATGATAAAAATATACTTAAATTAACTGAATGTTTATGTTAATTTAATTGGTTAATTGTAATTTAGTTTATCAACTTTTTGACTATATATAATTGATAAATTAAAATTTTATAGTTTATAAGAAATTAAATTCATTTTACTCCTATTTTTTCTTTTATTCATTGAGTGTAATATTTTCTGCTTAAATTCTTACCAGTATATGTATGTTCTGTACAGTACATATTAGTATACAACAAAGTATATGTTACGCTCACTGACCGAAAACGCTCAGTGAGCGTAACATATACTGTTTATATTGCAAATACAAATAGATAAATTTAAAAATTGAATCATTTTCTAACCGCGCACTAACAATCACTGTCATTATATTACCATCATATATAAATATATATATATATATTTTTTTTTACTGAAACTCTTCGTTTTATAAAATATATAATATCAAATTTTCTAGGAAAATATTAGAGATTTTTGAAGATATTATAATGTAGTGCATTTGAATATCATATGTGTGTTTTTCTATTTTAATATAGAATTAAATTTTACATTCATTCTCATATATATGTAAATATATATACAAATATTATATATAAGAATGAATGATAATAAACGGAAGGAAACTGAAAAGAGGAAAAGTAATGATTAGATAGCTCAAATAAAGATCCTATTGAATGAGGTGGGAAATAATGGTATTAATGTAATAATTAATTTGGAGAAATTTTAATAAATATATATTAAATAAATAATTTAATTAATTTTTAAATCTCTATAAAAATTAATATCCAATATGTATTTTGTACTTTATAATTAGATCTATACAATTCTAATTTTTAACATTTTTCAGTTTTCTATTTGAACTATTTGGAAATAGATTTTCAATTGCGCGAAGATATATTTTCATCAATATCCATTTTTAATTTATTAATGTCTTAATAATTTTTAATGCATGAATATCATTAAAAAAAGAAATTAATCTCGTTTAGACTTCGATGACAATCAAATAAATCATCATTGTAGATAATTCTATAGCTTGGTCTATAAAAAACAGTCGTAATCAGAGCCAAATTGTTTATTGGCTTTATTCATATGTTTTTAAAGTTTTCAGATTAGAGTGAATGGCTGGAACCTTAACTTATGTCTTTCATATTCCAGCAATTGACTAATTAGCAGAGCGGTTAATGTGCCAACTATGTATTTTGGAGATCCGGAAAAGAATCCGCACGGTTCGGAAAATTCCAGGAATTTTTCGGGATAGTCTACCCCAGTAGCGCGTTATAGCTTTATGGTGCCCAGACAAATTTGAATTAGGGAACCCCTATACAGTGTTGACTTCAGACATTTTTATTCGAGAGAATTTTTAAGGAAATAGTTTCTTATAAAAGATTGTTTGGGGCATCACATTCAGGGGGCTCCAAACCAATTTGGTACGGCAGCTTACGTATAAGAGGCATTGATGCTATAAAATTTTGGTGGTGAAAGGTCGAAGGATGGTGAGATAGAGGGGGTTGACGTGTCACATCTCGAGTGGGATCGGACTTAATGAAGATGTTATTCGTTATTAGCATTTACAATCTTTTTAAAATGAAACTGTCAAAATTAAACTTTTGTCATTAGATAATAATGAAAAATTAAGAAATTTTTTATAACAAAATCTTATAACAGATTAATTACAATTTAATTTATTGTAATTAAAAATATAAATGTTATTTTCTGAATAAAATCTAATAATAACCAGGAAAGTTACGCAACTCGTTGCTGGATTTTTTTATTGTAAAAGAAATCTGAGAGAGAAGTTCATAGACCTGTTACTGCTCAGAAAGCACTAAGAGGTGTAAGAAATTAAGTTTTGAACTCAAAATAGCCATGTTATACTGACTGATGGGCTGACACGTAACCACTTTGCCAATCATATATTGAAATGAAAAACAATTAGCCTATTGAAATTAATCGAGAATGATAAACTATAGAGCTTTTTATTTTTTATTTAGAGAAAGTCACAATTAAAGTGATCGGGTAGTGAGGGAGGAGGATCCACGTATCCAAAACGAATTGCCCGGATTCGATCCAAGATCTCCCAGAGCAGTAACCTTATGTAAACACCTTGGCTACCCTTGGTCAATTAACCAATGGTAAGATGGATTTGTTGAAAATTTGTTGAAAATGAAAATTTCTGAGTTTCACAGAACAAGCAACAAATGTATTTCGTGAAAACAATGAATATAAATTAATACAAAGTTGCCAATTCTTCCGGTACGATTTACGAATTAATTAGTAACTTACTAGAATCGACTATCCTAGAAATTGAATAAAAATTGTTGGTAATGAGTAATGGCAGAGATTCGAGTATTAAAATTCCTCGTCAAGTCAAATCAGAAAATAACATGCGATCAGAATTTTTGATGGCAGAGCTCGAAATACTAGTTTTTGATACAGTGATTGGCTTATTTCCTGTCGACTGAGCTCATAAAGCTCACATCTGAGAACTCTTATCATTCGAATATCAGCAAAGTTTTCGAAAACAACGAGAACTTTTTACAATCGAATGTTAGACAGCCGGATGGTCGCGGAGGTATAGTTTTGGGTGACCCAGGATCAAATCCGAGTGATCAACTCCAGAATATATTTTGGGGATGGTCTGTCTCCGATGTTTCTGTCCCGCCTTCCCCCATCGTGGACCAAGATTGAAAACGCCTTCTTAGTAACCATACGATGGTAAAGTCCAAAAATGAAAATAATAATAATAATAATCATCGAATAGTTCTCAATTCTTGCATTCAAATACTCCCACCGTTAGTTGGAATCACTTTAAACTAATTTAAATTACACCTAGTAATAAAACGTTTCTTACATATGCAATAAGAGTAATTTTACTACAAAAATGAATGTATGAAACATTTTATTACATGGTTTTATCCAAACTGATTCTAACCAAAAATGGAAGAATTCAATTGCAAAAGCTGAGAATTATTCATTTATAAAAAGTTTCATTGCTCCTAGAACTTAGGTATTTGAATACTGAAAATTCTTACATGCAATATCTTTAAAAGCTCATATGACAGCAAACAAGTCAATTCAAAAACCAAAAACTAATGTCTCATTCTTCTGTTGGACATTCTAATCACATTACAGTAATACAGAGACCAAATTATTCTGTGATCTGACTTCTCCAAGAATTTTAATACTCTAATTAATTAATAATGTTAATCTGAAATTATCAAGAATGTCACATTATACATTTTGCAACTTTTTATTTTTATTTTATCTTTGGTTCAGAAGATTTCACTTTTTAAGTGTTTTCCATTTTCTTTAAAATTTATCTGGCACCTATTATAAATTGTACCTAATTTAAACATCCACTGCAGAATAGACTTATTCTCTCTCTCCAAAATGAATCGTTTAGAATTCATTCAGCAAAGTTTATCTATACAAAAAAACTTTTGGATAAAGCAAATGATTGCAAGTTAAAATGGAAATGACGATAAAATATAGAATATCAAATAATGTATCAAGTAATATCAAGCATTATTGACAATTAAACAATTGAAAAAAAAAAATTGAAGCAACTTGTGTAAGTAGTCAATCTGAGTACAGTAGAGCATTGATTATCTGACTCCCGATTAACTGTCACATCGGTTAACCGACCATTCTAGTCAGCAAATTTCAAATGTCCGCTAGAGATATGGCATTACAATATTTCACTATGTCTTGGCTACTTTATTATTATTTTTGTTAAATTTTTGCGTGTTTTAGCTGGCATCAATGGCTCGACCATTGAAGGGAGGCTTATATTTAAACAAGACTTAATTTTCTAATTATGAGTGGTTGTTTGTTTCGTGAGCAATAAAATAATTTGAAAATAATTTTTAACAATACAATAGTGACAATTATTATTTTTAAAAAAATCTGTTAGGCTAAACATCGATGAAAATTCAACGTAAAGTTGGTTAATAGCGATATACTAATAAACTAATTACATGGGATATACTAATATCCTAATATACTATACTAATAATGTATTTTTTTCCTTCTTTTCGGTTATCCGATTTTTTCAGTTATCCGACCAACCTGAGTCCCCAATTGTGTCGGATAATCGATGCTCTACTGTATATCTGAAACAGGTGCAAATGGCAATGCAGCTTTTGGTTAATGTAAATGTAAATTTATAAATAAGTTCTGGTGTAATCAAAAAAACAAATATTTTCTAATTATTATTATAATTTTTTAATGCATAAAATGATGTTAAAAGTAATTTGCATTATAAATCACATCAACAATTTCTTGGTCACTAATTATTTTTGTTAATGAAGTTCAGTATAGTAATAGACTGTCATTTAATTTCAACATTTTGCAACTTCAATTATTCATAAATTAAGAAAACAATCATAAAACTAAATGTTAAAAAAAATTTGTTATTGAAATGCTTTAAGTTTTAAGTAAAACACTAACTGTTGTGACAAGTTTTTGTAAATTAGTGCTATTTTGACTGCAAATGTTNATGATCTCACAATAAATAATCGCTTATGACTTTTAGTTAGTTTTGATTGAGTACAGCGACGTCACTAGGTTAGCGGTAATTCGTTGTGTGACCTGCCATGTTTTTGTACCAGACCACACAGACTCTTTATTAATGTTTTTGTGCATAGTAATGTTACTCGCAAATCGTAATTTTCATATAATACCAAAGATAAAGGTTGAACATAAAGAATTAGCGAAATTAAAATTACACCTCTAAAATATCGATTACACAGCCTACGCATATTTTATTTACTTATTTTAATTTTTAAGATTATATTGTATTTGTAAAGCTGATAGGCTTCTACACCTCCGCTCACCTTACTCTCTTCACCCACAGGCTTCCCATACTTGTTCAAAAATTTCGTGATGATTCATCAATTTCCGGTTCTGCCGTTTCCATTGTTTTTTCCATGACAGATAAAGTATATTGATGATTTAAGCTAACAAATAGCTATTTTATATATAGGGGGTAAATGTACAATATTTTTTGTATTTTTTATTGCAATTTGGTAATAATGACAACTGTGATCAGAACGCATTAGTAGGTTCAAAAAGTAAATCAGCATAGAATTTTAGCAACAGGTTTTACTATATAAAGAAAGATTCTACTTTATTTTTTCTTTTATAAAATTTCCGAAGAACTTCAAAGTTTCATGTTTCTTTACTAATATCCATAATCTACCTTTTCACTTCGTTACCAGTGAGCAGCTTGTTATCAGTACAAGATTCATCCATGTCAAGTTACTATAGTAACCTAACTCTTGTGTACCTTAACTCTCTTAAAGCTGTAACGTTACCTAGGTGATAATTATGATTATTTATTAGGTGAACAATGAAAAATTAAACGAATGTTTATGTCTACGTTCAAATATGAAGACTGTAATAATAAATGAATATATAATTAAACGTAGATATTTAAATTTTAAATAGATTTAAGTATAAATTATATATACGAATCATACATCCAGAATTTAGATAAAGCGGAAATGAAGTGTAAAATGTTAAACATAATTTATTTTTAAATATTTAAAATTATTTCTTTATTACTTATAAAAATAGGAGTCATTAGATATTAAATTAAGACATAAGAAATATAAGAATTTATTGGGCTGCAACTTGAAAAAAATTGTAGATCTGTAAATTCCCATTATCGTCCACCGTCTGTCTTTCTGCCTGTATTTCCTTAATTTCGAAAACGGAATTAGATAGATGAAACTGAGACCAGATATGGATACTTTAGGAGAAGGAGGTCCCGATTGATTATAAATATACTTCTGGTTTGCACCGAAAGTCACGTTATTTCAATTCAAATATTTTCCCCTAAAAGCAGCTAATAGATGATCGGCACGACTCTATTGTTAAAGGAAAAGTATGATGTAGAGGGGCAAGCCACTACTAATTTGAGGTGGAGCGTATATATTTTAAGTTAAATAAATTAAAAATATGATTAAAAATTGCAGCGCGGCATTGTGATGATCTCACAATAAATAATCGCTTATGACTTTTAGTTAGTTTTGATTGAGTACAGCGACGTCACTAGGTTAGCGGTAATTCGTTGTGTGACCTGCCATGTTTTTGTACCAGACCACACAGACTCTTTATTAATGTTTTTGTGCATAGTAATGTTACTCGCAAATCGTAATTTTCATATAATACCAAAGATAAAGGTTGAACATAAAGAATTAGCGAAATTAAAATTACACCTCTAAAATATCGATTACACAGCCTACGCATATTTTATTTACTTATTTATTTTAATTTTTAAGATTATATTGTATTTGTAAAGCTGATAGGCTTCTACACCTCCGCTCACCTTACTCTCTTCACCCACAGGCTTCCCATACTTGTTCAAAAATTTCGTGATGATTCATCAATTTCCGGTTCTGCCGTTTCCATTGTTTTTTCCATGACAGATAAAGTATATTGATGATTTAAGCTAACAAATAGCTATTTTATATATAGGGGGTAAATGTACAATATTTTTTGTATTTTTTATTGCAATTTGGTAATAATGACAACTGTGATCAGAACGCATTAGTAGGTTCAAAAAGTAAATCAGCATAGAATTTTAGCATTGTAGGTAGCCTATATTAATATATGAAAGCGGAGCTTACGAAAAATTCTTTTGTTGTTATCACTAACTATAGAGATATTATTATTTTAAATAATAAATTAAGGAAGTAAAACGAAAAATAGTACTAAATTTTAAGAAATGAAACTTTTAATTTTAAATTTGAGTTTAAAGTAGCTTTTGTTAGGTACTTAGGTACTTAGGTACTTTAGTTCTTACCTCAACTACAATAGATTAATAAATAGTTGTCGTCATTCTCACCTACTGCAGATATTTATTTAAAAAACCAGAATTCAAAAACTCGCTTGATTCTTGTCAAAAATTAAACCAGAGTTGCTGAAGAGACTGTACACTGTGACCGATACAAGGGATAATACTAGAATACCGTTCATAAAAAAAACAGCAATTATTAATTGTTACATCGTCACATTGCCGGGCTGCAATTTATTAATAAGTGCACGATGACGGTATTGTGAATGGACTAATATGTGTAAACCATATTTGCCATCGTAACGTTTTTATTAATAATTGCTCGTTAATTATTCAAATAATTTAAATTTTTGAGTTAGCCTATTTTTGGGTACTTCTGGATCCGCCACTCTTAATGTAAATATGGTGCATTATTGGCGATATTCGGAGAATTATTTTATCAGTGTAATATTCGAGATCTCTTATAGAATTCGCCCATCTCTAGGAAAAAGTCTAATTTTTCATTTAAAAAGTTGTTTTTTTTAATATTAACAACAATAATAAATAATTAAATAATTAAGTTTAAGAAATTAGATTTATTTAATCTATATTTAATTATTATAAAAAACAATTTTATATATTGTAATTTAAAATGAAATTATAGATAAATTTTCAATGAAATTTTTATTACTCAGATAAATAATCTTTAAAAAGTACTCTTATAAAATAAAATCTTCATATAAAATTAAAAAATGTCATATTCATTTTAATTATTAAAATTATAATTAAAAGCATAGGCTATTCCATCTGATAGTAATGTCTAAAGATATCCAAAACAGGAAAAAAAAAAGACATTTTACTAGAAATTTGATTATAAATTTCATTCTGACAACATGTCAATCATTCCAGTTATTTTTCATGTAATTACTATTATTTTTTAAATGCAGACTGGAAAATATAGGTCTAATATTTAAAGCATTTTCGTATAATAAAAATTGAAGTAAACGTTTAATTTAAAATTTTTACATTTTAAAATCGTTTTAGAACTTATTTTTAATTTTATTTAAGAGTAATTTTTTATTTAATATATATAAAGAGTGGATCAAAAATCAGTTAACTATTGTAAATAGCGATATTTGTAACTGTTTAAAAGCATTTTTTATCAACTGACTTTTCATCTGACTTTTGAGTCACCCTGTTTAGCCCGTGTAGATGGGTTTACATATATGTCACCATAAGAAAAAACCTATCTTTTATTTATTAAAATAAATAAAACATTTATGTATTATGAAAGAGTTGTTCCTATGCTTTAAAGTTTCAAGAAGAGATTGAATATATTTATCTCAATAAAACACAAGAATTCATGGATTAAACTGAATATATTTAGGTTGATTATTTAATAGAATTAATACACAAAGTGATTATAAATTATTGTGGAATTTCAGGTCCTATAATTTTCGAACTGGAAACACAACAAAATAAAACTGCTTACAGAATATGAAAATGAAATTCAATATGTTTTATTATGTATAGAACGAATAATGCAGGATGCTAAACCATTTGTGGTACGTATGATTTCCAAGGGTTGATCAATTTCTGTTCAAGGATTTTCCAGGATTTGTGGAGTAACTGTCTGTATTGCAGTATCACTTCTGAGTTTCATCCAGGGAAGTCATGTAAATAATGCACTTTAAAGGAAAAGAAATCAATTAGCGTAATATCGGGTGACTGCGGAGAACACGGAATTTGTCCATCCATGCCGAATCCAGCTCTCAGAAAGATGGAATGTCGCTTTAACAAGTGTCGAATAGCATTAACTGAAGATTAATCAATTCCAAACTGAGTTCTGTAACCGCGTTGCATCGTGATAACGGACGTTGTTTCGATATAACAAAGTACACACATTGCTTTCTCTTAGAAAGTCGCCATTTTGTAGAATTATCATATTATCTGGCAGACATTATGAGTCGAGTATATGTTGCGATATAAAACTCTGAGTTATACTTTCATATTTCTGTAAACAAATTTATTTTATTGTTTTCAATTGGAAATTATAGGATATTGAAATCCGATAATCATCTAGAATCACCCTATAATTTAATACTTCCGTAAATGAAAATCAATATAAATTTCGTTACTTTTCATATGTGACATCAGAAATGTTCAAATAATAAAAATCAAGGCTAAATATTTAATTTAAATATAAGTAATAATAATATAATCGAAAGTAATAAAAATATAAAATATATGTTTACCATATGTTCATTTCAAACAATAATTGGCATATGGTACCAATTTACTTAATATTTATGACAGTACTTTAATAGATTTTATGAACTCTAATTATTGACACTACTTTTTTATAAGAGGCCCTTTCGGTCAATACCTCTCAGAAGTCAAGAGGATCGATCACATGCGTCTTCCTTTGGCCCAGCTGTTTGACATTATCCTAGTATTATGAAGTGTCAAACAACTAATAAAAACTTCTATATTTATGTTTAGTTTTTAATTTAGTTAATATATTTACATAATTTTTCGAATTTATCATCTTTTTATACAAATTATTCTAGAAAATGAATATTATTATTTAATTAATATTTTATAATTTTTATTTTAGAAACGCCTGTTTGATAATCGCACACATAATGCGGATTAATTCATTAATTGATATGAGGTATCAGACATTGTGGCTATACGACCAGCCACAACCCATTACGGTTAAGCTGAACTTTACGAAAAAGAAATCTATTAGCATGAGAGAGGGATAGAGGAATGAATTCTCCATTCGTATTACCAATGAGATCTGAACAATGTGTCGAGCTAAGGAGCTAAGATATTACCCTATCGCCTTGGGGGGTCCTCTCCGGAAGCAGACTAGCAGCATGCCACGCGATCATCTGATATATAATGCGACAACTTGGAAAATGAATTGGAGTTTGTCTGATAACATAATCCAATGGCGAGGAATCTCGATTAGAATTCAAAATAGATCCTTATAACTTTTCACGAATAGTTGTGTGCAATAAAAGCCCACCAGTGGCCGATTGGATAAACCACTGAACACCGGTCGTGGATTCGCGTCTGATCAAGCGGTGGCCACACGAATTTTTTCCGGGTTTCTCTACGGGTGTAACACCTAAATAGGAACAATTCCCCAAAAACTTCTTCTGGTAGCACCATCACCTTGGCAAATCGCTCTCTTGTTGCATTACAGTATCTCATCAAACTAACCATTGATGTCGTCTGGAAATAAATAAAATTAAAGCAGACGTATAATCTTTTATCAGACGAAACTTTATAAAAGACCATAAAGAAAGAAAAATCAAGTCAAAAATAATTTGAGATAGACTTTGAATAAAACTTCAAACTACAAAGCATTTTTGTTTATGATATTACATTGATTACTACTAAATATTAAAGCATTTAATTTTTAGTTTTTGAAATGTATCCCATCTGTTTAGAAATCGCTGAAATATTGAAAAATATAAAAATTTCAATGTACAAATATATTTATGTATATATATAATATAAAATAACGAATGCTGAAGAATATACAGGTTACATAATATTTTATTTTTCAATGGTCGCTGTTTTCAATTATAAAATAAAATATCATAAATTTACTTAATGTATTACAACAATCGTAAATTTTCATTGCAATAAAGTATTTTATAAGCTGTAATGTCGAAGCAGATGGTATCTTCTTCATAATAAGATTGCTTCATCAATATTAGCTACTCTCCAGATAATAAGTGATTTGGTTGTTGACATAAAATTCCTTTATTATATTTTTATGAATTTTATGAAGTCTATCGTTATAAATCAACTTATCTTCGCTATAGATAAGACAAGTTGAATGACAAGCGCCTTTATGTAAAAGTCTGAATTCTATATAATAACGCTTCTCATTTCAAATACTGTATTGAATGATAAAATTTCATGTTATCTAAGATCTAATGATGCTTTAGTAAAGACATCTTGATTACACGAAATTTTATAAAGATTATTTATTTTATCGAACGCCATATTTTTATTTTTTTTTATTGTTAACATTTTTTCAAGCTGAGTGAATTTTAATTTTATTAATTCCTATTTTATTCATTTAATTTCTTTATAAATTTTTTCATCGAAAGCAAAGTGTATATTTTTATCAGGGTGTACTTAAGATTAATTTAAATTTAAGAAAAAATATGTGAAGTAAATCTTTCTGTGAATTAATTTCATTGTTTATCCATTAGAGTTAAGTAAGATTCGTGGACAATGTAGCAATTGCTCTCTCCCGAGATTTTTAATTGCCAACACGATCTTCACTTATTTCTTTAAAACACGTTTATATTTTTTCGTTATTTTTCAATTTTCTTGTATTTTATGCAGTAAGTTTGTGTAGTTTGCTTTAAGTGATTAGTAAAATGATAATATTTTTATTTAGGCTTGTCTATATAGTTTCTTTATGCATGAATAAATTCACCCTTCTAGATTCACTATTTGAGCGTGATGAATTAAACTCTACAGTGCATATTCTTATTTAATGTAATTAAACCAAAATCAAAACTTCATAAATACAATACAATACCAAATTTTACACATTATAGGCCTAAATCTTATCTTAATATCTACAGTTAAAAAAGCCTATGCAAATCTAGCATTCTTGGCAAAGATTTTCTTTTCGAAGTTTTTAATATACTTAATCATAATTATTTTAATAATGTATTATTTACAATTGAAATATTTAAATTAAAAAAATAATAAATAAATTGAGTAAATATAAGAACATCATAATATGAAATAAATTATACAAGATTGAAGCTGAATGTGAAGCTAATTTTCATAATTTTGGATAAACAACAATATTTTCATAAGTGTTTAAACCGATCTGAATTTCTTAAAGTAATCAAAAATAATATCCGAAGATATTAAATTTAAGAAATAAATAAATCTTAGAATATATGAACTCAATCGAAATTCAAGAATGTTGTATCTAGTTATTTAATACAGAATCCATTAAGTTCAATATGTGTCAATCTTTAAAGTATTTATTTAGTTGATGTGAATGCACTTTTATCTTAAATCAAATAGTAAACACAAGTCGTGAAGTAAACAAGTTTTCGAAAAACTGTCATAAAATCACAAATTTTAATATAAAATCCAGTCAGTATTCAATAAGTATTCTACGTGACATTATTAGGATTTCATCTCTGAATATCCTAAGGGACGTATTTCACTTTAATAAAAAAAAAAGCTATCAAAAATATTAATATCATTCAAATAAGTTAAAATATTTCGAATATAAATTTAAACAAAGAATTATTTATTGTGACATTGTCACAATCCGAGGCTGCAATTTTTTGTCACAATGTTCTCAATTTTAGTAGTGTTTTCCCCTGTACTACTAGTGGATTGGTTTATCTTTGTAACATTGAATTTGGCTAATGCAGTGAATGGTGTTCGTCTTTCTTCAGCTAATGATACACTCACAATGTTTAATGCATAAACATCAACGAGCCAATGTTATATCAAAAGCGATCGTATACATATAAACGAAAATTGACGTTGAAAAATCTGCATTTTTATATAAAAAAATATACAAACAATATTATAATGTAGAAAAATAATTTGCATTGTTTATTTATTTTCTGGATTTTTATCGTGTAAAAAGTTCTGTCGGTCGAGAATCACTGGACTAATCTGTTTGCAATTTATTATTATATAAAACTCGTTAATGAATTTGCTAGTGACTAACGAGAGGATCATTATCTTGTAATTTTAAATTATGGGAGGTATTACGTTCACTATTAAAAAACAAAAGTACACAAGTGTCAAGTTAAAATAAATTTTTGTTTTTTTTTTTTTTAGTGTTTTAATTTCTTGTTATAAGTAAAATACTCGTATTTCTATTTTACTTTAAAATTCATTTAAATCCTTTTTAAATTTGTATATAAATCTTTGACTTAAAATTTAATCAGATCTCTTTATGATTTAATTTTGACAAAATTTATTGTGATATTTAAATAGATTGAAATCAGTTATAAAACTTGAAATGATAAGCATTTTGATTCATCTTTTGATTGTAAAAATAAATATGTCATGGATTTTTAATAAAACATAAAATATCCCAATAAAATGTTATAATTCAAAATATTTGGTTTTCCCACGGAAAAAATATTAAAATGTTCAGAATTTTCCTAATGAATTTAAATATTTTATAAATGTAATGTTTTTATAATTTAAATTATGGTGAATTTTCTTGGCTGCTCTACCAAGCACCAGGAATAGATTAATGATATCATCACTCCGAGAATAATCAACTTATCACAGTAGGCGAGTGACTCAAATAACTGGTCTATTCTGACCAGTCGAACAGAAAGGACCAAATAGAGCAATCTACTAGTACTCTAGAACAGCCAGCCGAATTCGCCATTAGTAAACCAATAAGCATTGTGACACAAATTATCATAAGAAACATTAAATTATAAAGAAATCATGCAATATAACTTTGTTATTTTGTGAAAAATGAAGATTTAAGATAGGTTAAAAATTTTCCACTGTAATTTTCAAAAATTGTGGACTTATAAATTCCCACTGGTGTCCATCCGCTTCTCCTTCCTTAATATCGAAAACGGAGTTAGACAGATGAAAGTCGAGACTAGATATAAAAAAAAAAAACTTAAGGGAAAGAGGCCTCGATTAACTATATGCGAACTTCCGATGCAAACCGGAAGTCACGTTATTTAAATTTGAAAATTTCTCTTGAACGGAGTTAGATACATGACCGGCGTGATTTCATTGTTAACAGGAAAAGTATAAACAAGGCAAAACACTACTAAAATTGAGAACATTGTGACGAAAAACTGCAGCCCGGCATTGTGACGATGTCACAATAAATAATTACTGGTGTAATAAGATTTTTTAAAATTTACATATAGTACAGAGATTTATAACACTTTACAATCACATATACAGTATTACGTCCAGATTACTGAAAGTCCTAGAATAGTTGTTTATGCACGAGGTCGTTTTGAAAAATTTTGTCCCCTAAATTAATTTATATATTAAACAAAATACTGAAATTAAATTTATTTCTCTTAGAGTTTGAAGTGTTCTCTGCAAGAAAGTGTCATTACTTTTCCACTTAGCCATCTCTCTCCACACACACGCCAACGCCGAACAAGTTCTAATCCTTCGACAGATTCAGGCGGCTTCTCTCGGCACTATCTTCCTATAGCTAAGCACAAAATAAATAATATAATGGCTCAATCGAAATTATAATCATTGCAGCGATGTCTTTTTGCTTCACGCGATAATTAGCACTAATCAGTTCGTCCACACGCGTTTGATGTCGAGCATCCTTAACTGTCATGGGTCGTCCATTACGGCAATGATCATGCACGTTCGTCGATGAATGCTGTAGGCCAACCTTCCTCTATAAGAAATTCAATAACAGCACGCAGCTTTAACCGCAGATCCATGTACGTCGCTATTCTTCTTACTGTCCTGCGCTTGAAACGTTGATAGTTAATTAATCAAGGATTATTCTGATACCAATTTCAAATGTCTGGGAGCGATACAGCCATTTTCATCGCATAGGAGACAAAACTTTTCAAAATGCCCTTTACATTGTTAGCCGACGAATTAATATTATTAATATTCATGAAGTCTATAACATTGATAAGGCTTAACTATGGCTAGTGGAAATGTTTAATTTCTCACCTTTCAATAAGAAACTGATTTCTGAATATTTTACACTATAATTTTACTTCCATCTCGGTTTAGAATTCTTAAATTAATTTTATAGTATTGCTTCTATTGCAAATAAATGTTCTTTTGCTAGTAAAAATCGTACTAATTTATTTTCTATGATAAATTTATTCTAAATGTAACAAACAAATCAAATTTTACAAGGAAAGGCAACCAAATGACTTGAAAATGTTTCATGTTTAAAATAAACATTTAAGTGAAATAAAACGAATACAAAATAATCAAAAATACTCGACCATAAGCATTTTCAAAGAAAACAAGGAATTAATTTTAAGCTATTGAATTTTTATGTTCTACGCAAACATGTTCATAAGAATGGATGGCGTATTGATTACGTTCTGGCCTAAGAGACGAATCTAAGTTGTCTTTTTATAATAATGCTTTTAAATTTCAGTTTTTTTTTATGTTTGAAAGAAAGGTGGATTACGTCTTTTCTTCATCGCATTATTTATTTTCTCTCTCTCTCTCTCTCTCTTTTACTAATTTACTTATCTCTTTTATATAAAGGAATAAACTTGAAAAATGTCACATATATTCAAAATCAGTTTCATTTATTACACGTGATCTGTATCTTATTACACGTCTGTCAATCATACAATTCTAACTTTATACTCCAGTAAACAGAAAGCGCCGCCATTAATTCTCTCTGCCCTCAAACATTTAATCGAGGATTTCTAGTGGCCTACGTCACTTTTTGATTTAAAATTTTGTTATAATCTGCATATATTTTGATAATTGTTATATATTTATTATATACTTTCCTAATTGGTTTCGTGTTTATGTTGTTTGGGGGAAAAACGATTCCTATTTCAGATGATGATAATTGCGTTATGATGCGGTTCTATTTTAAAATTTTATTTAATATTTGTGCTTTTATTTTTCAAAATTTACTTTCTCAAATTTTTAAAATACTTTTTTAATTACAATTTTTGCATTATATATATTTCTCCCTAAATATCCGTCATGCTCATAGACAATCAACGCCAGTAAGATAATTCTGTTCTGTTAACACTTACTAATTCCCAAATCCATTCTCTATAAACCTAGCTTAAAATCGTCATGACACTATTTTGCTTCAATAAAAAGTAAATAAGAACGGAAACATCGGAAACCGATGAATCGTCTAGAAATTTTCGAGCAAGCTCTCAAATTTTCGAAGGAGGCGAAGCTTTCCTATAATCCTTATACATATACGACTATAACAAAAACAAAAACCATTAACATCGCAATACAAAAAGAATTTAATATAAACTACTATTTATATCCATGTATATTAGTGGCGCCTACTAGTCAAATAAATATATTAGTAAATACGTATTTCTACGCTTACATCCGAATTTATAATTGTACACAACGATTCTCCATTTTCAAAGAAACTTGAATTTTTCTAATACAACACTAGCTAACAACTTGAAATGAGGTATTTGTGATTACCTCACACTGAACAAAGATAACTAAACAGCAAGAACCAAGGAATAAGCCTATACTTGATTTCTATTAACACGTCAACGTAGGTAAGTTTTAATACAGTTGCAACATATCCAACTTCCAGCTAAGTAGAATGTTTACTCTTTAATTTGTGGTTAGTGTGTATTTATGCTATTGGAAACTTCGCAAAAATATGGTAAAAGTTTGTTGTAAGTCGAATGACAGGGAAAATAAATAGAGCACTAAGAGAATAAAAATACACAAGTAAATTACTTAAAAAGTGCGAAAATAAAGGATTCGATAATGAAAAAAACTGCAACCCTCTTTTTCCTCAAAAATAAAAATTAAAAGCAAGAAAATGAAAATATTCTTTAAAAAATCGAGATTCAAACACAGAACATCCTTAGGACGCCTGTGGGCCAGAACGTAACCATTATGCCACGCACTGTTATGAACATACAGCGCTACAGTGTATAAATCGAATAGCTTAAAATGATTCCCTTTTTCCCGAAAACGCTTAGAATCGAAGATTTTTAACTACAGGTATTATGTAACTTACAGGTTTAATTTCACATAAACTTTTCTTGAATACGAAACATATAAAAGCCACGTAGTCATTTAGTTTCCTTTCTTTGTTGGGCTGCACATTGCATTTCACATTGCAACCCTATGCATTCCCACTGTCGTCCGTACATCTGTCTCACTTTCGTTAAAATATCTTGTGTCGTGTAGTGTATTTATTCTCATTCGAAATGACAGTGTGTTAAATTGAGAATGGACCTGGTTTAATCTTAACAATGAAATAAATACAGTTTTACATTAATCCAATAGGCCATTTCTTACATGAAATAATGTTTTCAGCCTAATTTATAAAAATTACCTAATAGATTGATATACAGATATATATTTGGTAGTTACTTTTATTAATAATTTCTAAATTATAATTAATTTCTGCTGTTAATTACAACCTGAGGATAGCCATATAATGGCCGAAAACAAAGAAAAATTAGTGGTTTAGTCTTTTAAAGTTTAGTTACAATAATTTTTTCATTGTAGAAAAAAGTTTTAAAAAATATTTTCTATAACGGATGAATTAAAATAAAGTTATTACCATATAAATAGTGAATATGTCAAGGCGAATATATTACCGCCAATTTTGTGTAACATAAATTGATTATGTAAATTTCTTTCTTTAATTTTTATAGGATATTTTTGATAAAGTTTTAAACTATTTTTTCTAATGTTTTGCGGAATTTACAGTAAAAGAATTTATTAAATATATAAAAAAATTATAGAAATTATTATAAAAATATTTTTGAGATTTCTTTGAAGATAAATCAAAGACGAATTTAAGATTCATCTGAAAAATATCATTTTCTTTACTAAAAATTATACGAATATACCAAATATGTATCAATATTGTCGTTATATTCTTTTTTTTATTATTTTACACGTTAAAAAATGCATTTATTATACATTTCTAGAATACATTGCATATATATAAATTG
This sequence comes from Centruroides sculpturatus, assembly GCF_000671375.1. NCBI lineage: Eukaryota > Metazoa > Arthropoda > Arachnida > Scorpiones > Buthidae > Centruroides > Centruroides sculpturatus. Next base: position 360,243 of record NW_019385020.1, on the reverse strand, counting down.
GTTATATATAATTAATTAAAATTTTCTAAGTGCAAAAAGAAAAATTTATGATTTCAGAAAATATGTTTTACATTATTTTACTTTAAAATATATATATATATATAGGCCTATATATATTTAGTTATAAATTGATGGATTTTACTCTACATTTTTTATGTATAGGAAATTTTATATTCAGTATTTTATATATATNATTTTATATGCTATATATTATTTACATGTTATACTTTCAGACGAATTGATTTTAAAATAAAATGTGTAAAAATTTACATTTTTCAATTGAATATTTTTAATAAAAAATTGTTAAATTGACTTCATAAAAACACATTTTTACCATTCTCATCAGATTATTTTAATTTATTATATTATAAGTTAATAATAAATGTAATAATTATTTAAGATATGGATGGCCAAAAGTCAGCTAACAACAAGAAAACGTTCGTCCAACTGATTTTTAAATCACCTCATATATTAAACCTCTATCTTAAACAATAAATTAAATGTATTTTTTATATCCTTTAGAATGAGATTTAGAATAAAAGTTCTACTCGAGTATATCTAATTTTTAAATGTTTATTAAAGAAAGTTGTAGTAGTTAGATTGATATTGAGTTTCTTGCTACTACAAAGATAAAGTAGAAAATATTAAAAAATTTTATGTATCTAACAGATGAATGAGTTATGAAAACTTGATTTTATTGGATGATATAACTATTCTCGATTTCATGTTTACTGTATCTTAAAATAAAAACAGAAATTCTGAAAGATATATGGAGAGAAGAGAGCATTTCAAGCGAATGTCCCATTAACTCACTAGCTTTTGCAACTAAGCAACTTTACTATGAATATATATATATCTTAAAATTCGATCGTTCCACTATGAATAAAATATGATAAACGTCTAAGGCGAACATTTTAAAGGAAAGTAAATATATATCTTTTCTCGGCACAGGCAAAGTCGTCAGTAAATCATGTTTATGTAGTATATAATTTCCGAAAACTATTTAATATTATTTCTAAATATAATTTATATATATATACAGTATATAATAATAATTTATATCGTCAGTAATAAACTGGAATAACATTCCACATTCCACAAAGATAAGAGATTTCTATTTCTGTTGTTATAACAGGAAGTCGAACTAAGTTTTCTTCAAGAGAAATTGTAAATACACTTCAAGACATATGATACTTAAATTAACTNAGGAGCTAAGATATTACCCTATCGCCTTGGGGGGTCCTCTCCGGAAGCAGACTAGCAGCATGCCACGCGATCATCTGATATATAATGCGACAACTTGGAAAATGAATTGGAGTTTGTCTGATAACATAATCCAATGGCGAGGAATCTCGATTAGAATTCAAAATAGATCCTTATAACTTTTCACGAATAGTTGTGTGCAATAAAAGCCCACCAGTGGCCGATTGGATAAACCACTGAACACCGGTCGTGGATTCGCGTCTGATCAAGCGGTGGCCACACGAATTTTTTCCGGGTTTCTCTACGGGTGTAACACCTAAATAGGAACAATTCCCCAAAAACTTCTTCTGGTAGCACCATCACCTTGGCAAATCGCTCTCTTGTTGCATTACAGTATCTCATCAAACTAACCATTGATGTCGTCTGGAAATAAATAAAATTAAAGCAGACGTATAATCTTTTATCAGACGAAACTTTATAAAAGACCATAAAGAAAGAAAAATCAAGTCAAAAATAATTTGAGATAGACTTTGAATAAAACTTCAAACTACAAAGCATTTTTGTTTATGATATTACATTGATTACTACTAAATATTAAAGCATTTAATTTTTAGTTTTTGAAATGTATCCCATCTGTTTAGAAATCGCTGAAATATTGAAAAATATAAAAATTTCAATGTACAAATATATTTATGTATATATATAATATAAAATAACGAATGCTGAAGAATATACAGGTTACATAATATTTTATTTTTCAATGGTCGCTGTTTTCAATTATAAAATAAAATATCATAAATTTACTTAATGTATTACAACAATCGTAAATTTATGAGATCTCTGTTATCTAAATTAACACTATCACACGATGCGAAGTTTGTATTACAGTAATTAAAAATACCCTAAAGGTAGAATAAAATGATTGGGATATAACGAAAGATAGTACATGACGTAAAAATATTTACTAATAAAGAATTGTAAGAAAGACCTAATGGTAGACCACGCAAATAATAGTTACACAATACAAGACTACAAACAGCAAAATTAACTGGAAGGTGTTATAGAAAATGTGAAGAAAGTTCCGCAGACAAAAGTTTTAAAGAAGCATAATGATGAATTATTGTGACATGTCACAATGCCAGGCTGCAATTTTTAATTACATTTTAATTTATTTAATTTAAAATATATGCTTTCGATTTTAGTACTGACTTGCCCCTGTACATCATACTTTTCCTGAAAACAACCGAGTCATGCCAGTCATGTATCTAACACAGTTCTGAAGAAAAATTTTGAATTGAAACCACTTGAATTCCGGTCCAGTAGTTAATCGGAGCCTCCTATCCCTAAGTTTTTCATATCTGGTCTCGACTTTCATTTATCTAACTCTGTTCTTGAGATTAAGGAAGAAGATACAGATATGAGAACTTATAGGTCTGCAATTTGGAAAATTGCAGCCTAATTATGACGATAACTACACGACTTCATAGCGTGTAAGCTTTGGATCCTACCTGCGCCTTCCTGAATACCGAATATTAGTTAAATAATATTAGTTAATATTAATAGTGATGCCAACAGAACGATACTTGAAGAAAAGAAAGCTTAAAATGTCTGTAACTGAAACTATTTCATCCACACTGGTTATAATTATGTATCAGGATGTCAGTTTCACACAATTTCTTCAATCCATTTATAACTTTAAAGCGATTTAAACGATCTTCACAAGAAATCTAACATTTAAAATAATATATTTTTTATGATAACATTAACTAGAAGATAAACTCGAAAGACAATTTTAAAATTTTGTTTATAAGATATTACATATAATAATGAAAGATAAACTATATAAAAAATAACCAAAAATAATTTTAATCGATAATTTAACCTAAATTTAGTGACTAGCAAATGATCAATAAATTACGCAGTCTGCAGTTGCAAAGGAAGAAATCTGTTATTGTTTACTTTATCATTTAGATTTAATGTTTTTACTTTAAAAAATTAAATAATAATATTTATATTTAGTTTATATAGAAGATATTATTATTTTTAACAGCTGATAAAGGTGATATAGTTAAATATTACCATTTTTAAATTAATACGAAATTTTCGTTGACTTAGAGTCTTAGAATATGAAAACAATTCGCTTGATATGTTTACGATACTATTAAAATGAATTTTGTTTATTCTCATGTATTAATTAAAAATTTAGTAAAGTGCTGTTAAAAGTATTGTAAAAATTTTATAAAAATTAAAATTTTTTACATATAACATGAAGTAAACTTATTTAATTAATAGTCTCAGTTAAAGTACTGTACATCATTAAGATTAGAAAATTTTAGAAACTTTAATAAAAATGTTATAATGACACTAAAAATAAGTTTTATACGGCTTACTAAACGGGATAAAAATTTAATTTGCATATATTATTTTGACGTATGAATTAAATTTCATTGTAAAATTTTGAATTTCTTTTGAATATATACTACATTGTTAGTTTAAGAAAAGCATTATAAAAGGAAGACTGATGCAAATAATGTTTATAATAGATTTTTATTATACTAATAATATAATAAAAGTGAAAAAAATTAGGATTAGGCCTATTTGATAAACATCTAAATCACTCAAGAGAATTTATTGTTTTCTTTTTTTTCCTGAGCCATACAAAAGTTATATTTTAATATACTTTTTTAAAAAAAAATATCTTGCTTCTAGTAAAAAGATATAATTACTAATAAACAAAAATAAAGATAATAATGGCTTTCAAGTGTTTATTTATTGACATTAAAGTAATTTATGAGTTTACAAAAAAAAAAACTTTATTTATACAGTAAAACCTCGATTTAACGGACAAAATTTCCGGTTCATATGTCGTATGTGAAGATTAACACCCTGTTAATTTTAAAATACCTTTTACATGTAATTAAATTGATAAAGTTTTCTTTTTCTTTCAAATCCAAGAATTGCTATTCTTCACTTCACGCTTCAACGGGAGTGACTCAAAATATCATCGTCCGAAGACGAATAAATAAGATTTTTTTGTGTTTTTGTCAAATTTAAATTCTGTTTTCTTTTAAAGAACATTGATTAGTTAAAAACAATTAAAATGAAGTTTCCAAAAAATGCTTGTTCATATATTTCGATTTAGATTGTTTACTTGTTTATTAATCTCATAACTACATTGAATGCGAAAGCAATAATACATATAGAAAAGTTTCCTGTGAAATTAAACTTCTCGTACATACTTCATTTAAATTCCACAAACGTGTCTATATAAGTAAAACCAGATAAACTAATTTTTCAATTTTTAACAGGCACATTCTAAATTCTCCTTTGTTATATAACTAATTTTCAGCTTTAATGGATACTCCTTCGCCCTAATTAATTCGTTAAATCGAGATTTTACTATATTACTGATGAAAGATGATTTTAAAAATAAGAATATAAATGCGGGTCTTTGTTAAAATTTTGATAGAGAGTTTTAGAAATTTAGATAAAAAGGAAAAAAAACAGTTATTTGATATAATTCATCAAAGCATCCTCACTGAAAGATGAAAGTTTATATACCTCGAAATGAATTCATATTTTCGTCTCGAAATGAATTCATTTGACTTTTACGTTATGTTAAAGCAAGAAAAATAACTTCTAGCTTGAGTTTTACGGAACACAATATAAATTTGTTAAAAGAAAAACCCTATTTATCTTTCAAGAAGTTTAGTTACATTCTGTAAAACTTAATTCAGAAAGTTATTCAAGACAGTACAAGAAGACAAATCTATGCACAAGAATTTTGTCGCTTGTAATTATTTGTTTTATTTTATTGTATAACAAGGTATTAATATAACGATTTGATGCGTTAGTACTACATTCAAAAGACTTTACAAAATTCACTTGGGCACATTGCACTTCTCAGCTTTACCTCACCATTGAAGACTAAAAAGAAAAATTGTTTTAATGGCCTCCAACTGTAAACATGAAAAATGTTCAAGAGAACACGAGAAAAATTTTAAATTTGTTTAGCGAATGAAGGATAGTTAGAATGCACGGGAAGTTCGTAGTCAACCTGCACAGTTAATATGGACTTTATAAATGATGTGGTATGCTGCAAATAATTGAATTCGAGAAGAACGTTAAACGTTCTTCTCGAACGTTAACGTTAAGTGTCAGATGATTGAATTAACTGTATTTAAGTATAAACACAATTAAGCTAGTCACACTTAATGATATATAAAAAGTAATTAATAAAAATATTATCTGCTGTATGTTAAGCTTAAATTCAAAATAGTCATTTTTGCATTAATAAATTGTAATCATATTTTCTCACTATTATATATTATTCAAAAGAAATTAAAATTGNGAACAAAAAATGATGTGTTTGGTAGCTTTAAGAGTTTGGTGAATAAGTACACTACAAAATACAGAACCACGGGTGCAAAAATTGCATGGTTAAGTATTAAAACTGTTGGTAGAATACCGTCAGAATTTTATATCTATGATCTGATCGTGAGGAAAGTGCAGCCGGAGACGATGGTGCTACAGTGGCAAACCAATATCGAAATTCACTCGGAATATCTGAATCGTGTCCGCATGAATACAATAATTAATCACCAAGTATTTTTTTCCCATTCCTTTTGTTCAGTATCATCCAAAAATTGTATACAAAGGTAGCGTTCCTGCAGAATACATAGAAGTGAAGAAAGATTACGGACACTTTGATCTTAATGATTACGACCACATGAGTTTCTATGTACAGGATTATCTGGCGGCTCGGAAAACCATAGAGGAAGCCGTACCCATCGTGCAATCCGACAGAGATCTACTTAATGGAGATGCGAATGCCTTACACACCATCTATAAGATGTTCCTTAGATCCAAATCGTTTCACAGGATACGTGCCATAGAACCCACCCTGAAAGTAAGTTTTCGTCTAGACGAGTGCCATAGACTACCGACGAGCAATACTGCCCACAATGGTTGCACCTTAACGAAAAGCCTGGGGACGAGGTCACAGCGTTCTGCTCTACTACTCGAGAGAGAGCGCAACGAATCAAAAAATCTATGACATCAATTTTTACTATCTTAAATCATCATTATCTATAAAATGATTGCACATTAAAACTGTAAATTGTCGTCTAAAAAAAGAATAAAATAAACTTTATCTTCCAGAAACTAGAACTTAATGAAATAGAAAAAAGGTAGCCTATTTTCTATGTTTTTCTAGCACTTGGTATAAACAAACAAAACATCCAAAAAGTTTTCAGACAATTGGGTTATGATCAATTGACTAAGTTAACTTCTCCATCACTTTCCAAAGATAAAATGTCAAGTCGCTGATAGAATTTAAAATGTCTTTTGTATCAGTTTATCTTTTTATCTTTATAATTATCAAGGGAAAAAAAAGTTATATTAACTTATTAAAATACAATTCAATTTAGTTTCTAATTTATTAACTTTTAATACTATAAACTAAATTTAAATTTCGAAAATATTAAATATTAAATTTACAAAAATTATTTTATATTATTAATAAACTTTTAGTGCTTCAGTTATTTTTAATTTT
>NW_019385020.1:299465-353237 GCF_000671375.1 Centruroides sculpturatus | reverse complement strand
TTATATAAAAAATAAATTAATGATTTTTTTAATTATTTTTATTATAGGTGTTCAGTCGGAGCGGAATCGGAAGTTCACGCAGGCATTAGAGTCGGCAGTAAGCATGGCGGAATAGGAGGATGCCACTGGAAACAAAGTTAAGGTCTGTTTAAATACTAAATCTTCATAAAATATGAAAATTGTAGACAAAGTATATTTGTGCTTCGTCCACCAAGCTCCTTTATTTATTGGTTTGAGTTTATTAGGAATAACATTATCTCTCGTACTGATCCCTTTAATGGAGGATAACTGTATATTCCACGAACAACAGAATTCACCAATTTCTCACGAATATTACGAGCCAATTATAAATCTGCAGATCAGACCTGTTCAGAGGACGAAAACGCGATTGGTCAGACCCAGATATTACTCGACGGAGTTAGGAATCAAAGAGAAGCTTTTAATTGCCATTGTGGTCAATTCCTCTTCCACGTCTGTACTCAAACTGGAGAAGAATCTCGTGGCCGTCAATCGCACCCTCTCTACTCACGCTGACAAGTTGGTGTACTTTGTGGACTCCACTGGGCCCCCGGCTGGCCTTCTCGCCGTGGTCGGGTTTGACGATCCCCGTGCGAATCTCCTGCCCCTGCATGCACTTGCTTCAGTACCTGAATGACAATTACCTTAACGATTACGACTATTACTTTGTGGCCGAACACACCACCTCTGTGGTCGGAGCGGCTCCACAGCGCTACGTTGACCGTCTGGGAGTGGACCGGGAGGCGTATGTGGGTCTCCGCTCCGGTCTGAAGGATGCTCCCTGGTGTTCTTTCAAAGCCGGCATCCTGCTAAGTAACAAGGTGTTGAGGGGAGTTACAGACAAACTGAAATGGTGCGTGGACGGACAACGGAAATGGCTTCGGAAAATGTGTCTATCACGTTCTTGACCTGCCTTGCTCTGAAGGAGTGCAGGATAGATTTTACTCCTACAAAATTAATAATTTTGATGACGAAATACCTTGGAGGAGTAAAAATTCTATTTTTTCAACCGAAGTTCACACGCTGTACCCGATAGAATCCTGGATACAGCATTATCAGCTAAATTATTATTTTTCTAAAAACGATGTGATGACATACAAGAGTAATATTAAGTCTCTCCAGAAGAAAATGCAAGAGATTAGTCGCTTCTTTCCTGATGGAAACCAAAGTCTTTCTTGGCCTATTGACGTTGAATCTTCATTCAAGCCGAACATCCGGTTTGACTCGATACAATGGACCCACTTCAACGATACTCACCTGTTCTTGCCCAACGAGTTGACAACACTGTCGAGAATCTCAGGCATTGAAAAATTAGATTTGAAGCATGTGCGGAATCTCTGCAAGAACTGGCTTGACAGCAGTTGTGGTAAGTGCACCTTTGAAAGAATACTTCGTGGATATCGCAAGTTTGATCCCATTCGTGGCATGGAGTGCATAGTTGATCTCATTTATAAGAACGAGGAAACACAACAAAGCACAACAAAGTACCTACAGATCATTCGGCCATTAACAAAACTAGAAATTACACCCATTCCCTTTGTGACTGAACACACTAGAATCATTCTCGTACTCATTATCAAATCCAGCAATCAAGTGAAAGCTATAAAATTTCTAGAAAATTATTCCAAATCTTGCCTGGATAAGCAAGACAACACTGTCTTGTTACTTGTGTTCCTATATAATCCTAACGAGCCTGGTAAAGGAACAAAAAATGATGTGTTTGGTAGCTTTAAGAGTTTGGTGAATAAGTACACTACAAAATACAGAACCACGGGTGCAAAAATTGCATGGTTAAGTATTAAAACTGTTGGTAGAATACCGTCAGAATTTTATATCTATGATCTGATCGTGAGGAAAGTGCAGCCGGAGACGATGGTGCTACAGTGGCAAACCAATATCGAAATTCACTCGGAATATCTGAATCGTGTCCGCATGAATACAATAATTAATCACCAAGTATTTTTTTCCCATTCCTTTTGTTCAGTATCATCCAAAAATTGTATACAAAGGTAGCGTTCCTGCAGAATACATAGAAGTGAAGAAAGATTACGGACACTTTGATCTTAATGATTACGACCACATGAGTTTCTATGTACAGGATTATCTGGCGGCTCGGAAAACCATAGAGGAAGCCGTACCCATCGTGCAATCCGACAGAGATCTACTTAATGGAGATGCGAATGCCTTACACACCATCTATAAGATGTTCCTTAGATCCAAATCGTTTCACAGGATACGTGCCATAGAACCCACCCTGAAAGTAAGTTTTCGTCTAGACGAGTGCCATAGACTACCGACGAGCAATACTGCCCACAATGGTTGCACCTTAACGGAAAGCCTGGGGACGAGGTCACAGCGTTCTGCTCTACTACTCGAGAGAGAGCGCAACGAATCAAAAAATCTATGACATCAACTTTTAGTAAGAAACCCGATATTATTTTTTTGGATGTATTTATTTTGTCATTGTACTGTTTCGATTGTTCAAAACGGACCGAAGTCGACCCTCCTCACAAAAATATATTTTAATATATAAGTGAATATCGACTATTTATTGTACTCAATCTGTCAATTGTGTTTTCCAAGTGCGGCTTCAAGTTTGTATTTTTTACATGTTGATTTTTTTAATTATTTTTATTATAGGTGTTCAGTCGGAGCGGAATCGGAAGTTCACGCAGGCATTAGAGTCGGCAGTAAGCATGGCGGAATAGGAGGATGCCACTGGAAACAAAGTTAAGGTCTGTTTAAATACTAAATCTTCATAAAATATGAAAATTGTAGACAAAGTATATTTGTGCTTCGTCCACCAAGCTCCTTTATTTATTGGTTTGAGTTTATTAGGAATAACATTATCTCTCGTACTGATCCCTTTAATGGAGGATAACTGTATATTCCACGAACAACAGAATTCACCAATTTCTCACGAATATTACGAGCCAATTATAAATCTGCAGATCAGACCTGTTCAGAGGACGAAAACGCGATTGGTCAGACCCAGATATTACTCGACGGAGTTAGGAATCAAAGAGAAGCTTTTAATTGCCATTGTGGTCAATTCCTCTTCCACGTCTGTACTCAAACTGGAGAAGAATCTCGTGGCCGTCAATCGCACCCTCTCTACTCACGCTGACAAGTTGGTGTACTTTGTGGACTCCGCTGGGCCCCCGGCTGGCCTTCTCGCCGTGGTCGGGTTTGACGATCCCCGTCCGAATCTCCTGCCCCTGCATGCACTTGCTTCAGTACCTGAATGACAATTACCTTAACGATTACGACTATTACTTTGTGGCCGAACACACCACCTCTGTGGTCGGAGCGGCTCCACAGCGCTACGTTGACCGTCTGGGAGTGGACCGGGAGGCGTATGTGGGTCTCCGCTCCGGTCTGAAGGATGCTCCCTGGTGTTCTTTCAAAGCCGGCATCCTGCTAAGTAACAAGGTGTTGAGGGGAGTTACAGACAAACTGAAATGGTGCGTGGACGGACAACGGAAATGGCTTCGGAAAATGTGTCTATCACGTTCTTGACCTGCCTTGCTCTGAAGGAGTGCAGGATAGATTTTACTCCTACAAAATTAATAATTTTGATGACGAAATACCTTGGAGGAGTACAAATTCTATTTTTTCGACCGAAGTTCACACGCTGTACCCGATAGAATCCTGGATACAGCATTATCAGCTAAATTGTTATTTTTCTAAAAACGATGTGATGACATACAAGAGTAATATTAAGTCTCTCCAGAAGAAAATGCAAGAGATTAGTCGCTTCTTTCCTGATGGAAACCAAAGTCTTTCTTGGCCTATTGACGTTGAATCTTCATTCAAGCCGAACATCCGGTTTGACTCGATACAATGGACCCACTTCAACGATACTCACCTGTTCTTGCCCAACGAGTTGACAACACTGTCGAGAATCTCAGGCATTGAAAAATTAGATTTGAAGCATGTGCGGAATCTCTGCAAGAACTGGCTTGACAGCAGTTGTGGTAAGTGCACCTTTGAAAGAATACTTCGTGGATATCGCAAGTTTGATCCCATTCGTGGCATGGAGTGCATAGTTGATCTCATTTATAAGAACGAGGAAACACAACAAAGCACAACAAAGTACCTACAGATCATTCGGCCATTAACAAAACTAGAAATTACACCCATTCCCTTTGTGACTGAACACACTAGAATCATTCTCGTACTCATTATCAAATCCAGCAATCAAGTGAAAGCTATAAAATTTCTAGAAAATTATTCCAAATCTTGCCTGGATAAGCAAGACAACACTGTCTTGTTACTTGTGTTCCTATATAATCCTAACGAGCCTGGTAAAGGAACAAAAAATGATGTGTTTGGTAGCTTTAAGAGTTTGGTGAATAAGTACACTACAAAATACAGAACCACGGGTGCAAAAATTGCATGGTTAAGTATTAAAACTGTTGGTAGAATACCGTCAGAATTTTATATCTATGATCTGATCGTGAGGAAAGTGCAGCCGGAGACGATGGTGCTACAGTGGCAAACCAATATCGAAATTCACTCGGAATATCTGAATCGTGTCCGCATGAATACAATAATTAATCACCAAGTATTTTTTTCCCATTCCTTTTGTTCAGTATCATCCAAAAATTGTATACAAAGGTAGCGTTCCTGCAGAATACATAGAAGTGAAGAAAGATTACGGACACTTTGATCTTAATGATTACGACCACATGAGTTTCTATGTACAGGATTATCTGGCGGCTCGGAAAACCATAGAGGAAGCCGTACCCATCGTGCAATCCGACAGAGATCTACTTAATGGAGATGCGAATGCCTTACACACCATCTATAAGATGTTCCTTAGATCCAAATCGTTTCACAGGATACGTGCCATAGAACCCACCCTGAAAGTAAGTTTTCGTCTAGACGAGTGCCATAGACTACCGACGAGCAATACTGCCCACAATGGTTGCACCTTAACGGAAAGCCTGGGGACGAGGTCACAGCGTTCTGCTCTACTACTCGAGAGAGAGCGCAACGAATCAAAAAATCTATGACATCAACTTTTAGTAAGAAACCCGATATTATTTTTTTGGATGTATTTATTTTGTCATTGTACTGTTTCGATTGTTCAAAACGGACCGAAGTCGACCCTCCTCACAAAAATATATTTTAATATATAAGTGAATATCGACTATTTATTGTACTCAATCTGTCAATTGTGTTTTCTAAGTGCAGCTTCAAATTTTGTATTTTTTACATGTTGATTTTGTTTTTTTAAATCTAAATATTAACAAATGTTGATAATTCTGGATCTGCAATTTTGAATTTTCATGAAACTAACTACAAAAGTAAAGAGATCTTTTAATTAAGAGGTGATACGGAGTAAGAAATCTCACGACGCTGTCTTCCAGCATCTAAACTAGTATTCTTACAATTTTAAAAAATGGAATCTGCACATTGCTACAAAGGTTCAAACCACTCGCGGAAGAACGACAATTTTATTTTGTCATTACTAAAATTTGCCAAACCTTTTATGTTTACTCCACACTATTTATGAAAGTTCCTGTAAATATTGCCATATTGGAATCTCAAGCTGTATAAGTTAGGAATCATTGCATTTTATCCGTGAGCAAGACGACAAATTTTATGCAAGACACTACTTATGATCTTCGACAGATTTTATCGTCGCCTTAATGTCGAATCTCAAAACGCGTCTGTGATCCCGAGAGCAACAAGTTGTCAAAGTTGCCAAAGTTTACATACAGATTTATAAATTTTTATCTTCATGAGGAAACGGATAAAGGACTGTAAATTTCGAGAGGATAAATTGTACCGTTGTAAAGTTTGTATAATAAAATTTGGCAAAGTTTTTGTTCAGAAGTTTGCGGTATTTGTGTGCGTGCGAGTGGCCGAGTAAAGATAACGCTTTGGAATCTGCGATTCGGCACTCTCCGCTAGAGAATCTGCATGTTAATTTCCACATTTTAAAGTTTACATATTGCAAAATACAAATTTACATTACAATTACAAATTACATATTTACAAAAGACACTTTTTTGTTAAGCTGGTATGCCAAAACTTGATTTCTTTTTAGAAATTTAACACACAAAATGTTCTTTATAGTGTAAAATGCAGTTTTTGTTACTTTTAAATGCTGCAGAAACACTTTCTGCACTTCATTATCCAAGTGGTTTGGCTAGAAAGCATGTGTCAGAGAGGTTGACATCTGTCATTGCTCTGCAACATGTTTATCTTGTCAATCTGTTAACAATATGTTTGGAGTGACGCGTGTCGCGTAACACTTCAGCAAAAATATGCGTTGTTTTTTTAAATTATAATTCAAAAGATGCAGATTTAAAATTGTGAAACGTTAGTCGATAGAATTTAAATCTTCGTGTAAAAAAAGGGGGGAAAAGTATCACCTTTCGCAATGGTTTAATGGTAGTGTTGGTGAATATTCTAGTAAAATTAGTAGATTGCGCCTCTGAAACGCGTTACGCTTGAGTAAAACCGTGTCAGTAGTACAGAAAACGTGGGTGAAGATGCTGGAATTAGTCAAACGTTTTGGTGCAGTGGGTGAAGCTTCACGAAAACAATATAATAATATAGAAAAATAAGGGAAATACACTAAAAACAATTGAATAAAGTTACAATGAAGCTGCTTCCAAAGTGTACATTTTGGTTAGAAGTCGCTAGGTATTAGAGTATCTCCTTTAACAGCGGTATAAATAAATCTTAGTTACGTTTATAGAAGCATTAAAAATAAAGAGTTATGTTTGACCACTCGACTCGTTACGAGAGTAATTAGTGAAGTCTTTCGGATGTGGATAAAGTGTCACTTCCGTCGTACATCCTCGTTCCAACGAGTAGTGCGGAGTAGCATCGCTTCAGAGTAAAAACTTCCGTTTCCGGGTTTGTATCGTCACAAAAAGGTGACGGATTTCTCCACAGTAGTCTCTTGTTAAGATAACGCGCAAAAAAAATGTACACTAGTGTCATTCACGAGTACAACACTAGAGAGTAATTTAACACGTGTTTATTCTCGAATAAAGCGTATCGTAACACGTAACGTAGCGGAATACATGACGTTTCCGTTTTATCGGGACGCGTTTAATGCTAAAGAAACACGAGTTTTGTTACTGACACCGAAGTAAACGGGCGACCCACATCACCTACGCAATTTAAATTTTTAGACGCTTTTAAGAAGATCGAATGACACCAAAACACCCTCCTCTGTATCTAAGTGACTAGTCGACACTTAAAGACTCCCACACCGCCATCTTCCCGTATAATATTGTGAAGAGGAAGTAATTAAGATGGACAATTACAGAGACTGATTAAGGTCGTCATTCGTCACGTTTAATTTATCGATCTGTCGTTACGCTAATGGAGCTAACGTGACGGATGTTAGAAAATGGTACAATTCACCCCAACGTCTACAAAATTCACACGGTAAACGCCGTATTATAATCAAGTGTTATAACACCCCCGTTAAGGTATAAAAAGTAAGGTTAATAGGCTTACTGTAATGACAGGAACTTAGTTTTTCAAGAACAAGGATGCAATTACTGGGAAGTCTTGTTCCTTCAGTTTGAATTTATAGAACAAACACACAGAGGGCTTTATTAAATTATCAAACAAACTCTTCTGTCTTTCGTTCTTAGGTATAAATTGAGTAAAGATGNAAAAGAGTACCATAACAGTTTTCAAATCGATTATTAAGTTTAAACTTTAAGAAATGACCTCTCTATATATTAAAATAATTATTCTGAAAAGGACCTGTAGTGTCCTTTTCAGAATAATTATTTTTCATTTATAATTTTTCATCTGGAAAATTAGACCTATATCCAGTCCTGATTCTAAAGTGATTTGAATTTCATTTGGTATCACATATTTACACTCAATTATATAATGCTCACCATGGTCTTGTGGATAAAACTACTAAACACTGGTAGTTGGTCGTGGTTTGAAGCATTGTTTTAAAAATAAGAATAGGAAATTTATATTAACCATTTGTAAATTTAATTTCTTTGTGTACATTACTGGTAGCTAAATTAATTCTTAAGCTTTGGAAATAACATTGAAGACGTATAAAAGGATTTTAACAATTAAATTATGTAGGAAAATTAACCTAAATAAAATTTATTAAAATATAACTTTTAAAGATATATTATACTTAGGCTTAATCTTTTTCAATCCTTTAAAGGCAGTGGCGAATAATCCTTCTAGGAGCCCGGGTCTAGGAGCCCGGGTCTAGGAGCGCAAGAATCTAGCAAAATTTCAAAATAACAGTAATAGTAATAAAATAACGAAGAAATTATTTTATGTAGATACGATTCATAAAGGAATTAGTGCAAAAAAATAAGACAACTCATCAGTTGAGTAATATTAATATATTGTATATGAAAATACTTTCCATGAATAGAATGGATGACGGATTTTCAATAGCAGAGCTCTTTGCTCCTTTTGTTCTGACACGCGCTATGGCTGGAACGGAACGCTAGCAACCCACAGAAATCACCCTTTACCCAAAAGCCATATGTAAGATAGTATTTGGTAAGTTATTATTTGTAATGCCCTATTGTATTAAGAACTTCACTAGTTGTATTGTAATTTTAGCGTAATTTTAATTCGATTAAAAATTTATTCTGAATAGAAATATCTAATTAAACCTGTATAACAAAATTCGTTTTATTTTATCAGTGTTGTAAACAACGAATTAATTTTTCGCGGTTTTATTATTTGAAAAACAGTAAAAATACAACTATTGCAGAATTAAAGTTATAAAATAGAATCACACGGTACAAAACTGGCACTATCAGTTTGGGGTACATGCATATTGTGGCTTAGGAGCGCCATATTTCTAAATGCAATACTGATGATAGGTTTATTTAAAATATTCTAGAAAATGATTTATCAATGTTATCATTTTCTATAATTGAATTGATGGAATAAGGCAACGCAGAATATGGCGAATGCCTCACAGGAGAATTTTTATGAGTAACTGGCTTTTATTTAGGTATTAAGCACATAAAGAAAACCCAGCAAAGTCCATGTGACCAGCTCCTTGCTTCAAGGTTAAAAGAATGTCATATAAAATTACATTTTTCATCAAAATACAGTTACTTAGTTGCGTTGTGAGGGTAAAAGAATCTCTTATAAAATTAATTACACAGTTATTTCAATTCGTAGAGAAAGAATTTGTAACATTGTTTCTAAATTGACAAAGAATGAGGAAAAGTAGTTATTTAAACAAAGTAATATAATTCCAAGTTTGTAACATATTTATATTGTAAAATTTGTTTAATAAATTTTACAACATAAATTTATTGAATTTATATTTATTAAAATTTATTGAATAAGTATTTATCTCACTTGGAGGTCCTATTATAGAGGAGCCATCAGATCACTTGGCTCAGATCTCACATTTACAGAATACCTCAAAACGTTTCTAAGAAAGTATTTATTTTATTGCATTTCTTAAGTTTATTCAGTGGAAAAGTCTTTATTACTATCAAATTTTATTATTTACAAAATATAGTACAACTTTTACACACAATTTTGTTTGATATTTTAATATGCTGGGCCTCAAAAATAAATAAATAAGTATCTGAGCCTCTCTTGACACCTAAGAGGCCTGAATTCAGATCTTTAATCTATCTTGCTATCTACAGTAACAGTTTTAACGAAAATTCACTAATTTATAAAAAAATTATAATTAGTCTTACAGTATTTTTACAAAAATATTAGACTATTATTAAACAAATTATTGAATACAGAAAAGCTGCAAGTAACTAAATAATCAATACATTATTTTAAGAAAATACAAATTTCAACTTAATGAAAATGTTATCAAAGAAAGAATTAAATAGCACTTATTAAGGCTTTAAAATGACATTTTAAATCCTAGTGCTATTTTAATTTATGCAATTAAATTACTTGAAGCGAATAAATAGACAGAGATATTCCTTAATTTTCTATTGAAGTAGATAAATTGCAAATATAAATTAAATCAGTTTTTTTAATCGAGTTAATTGCTGGATTATTTTATAATGTAAATAATGATCATATTTTTTATTAGATTAAACATGAATAAAACGTTTGTGATTAAAATATATCTCAAATTAATCCTAAGGAAACTAATTAAATACACAACAAGCCAGAGATAGAGGGGTAACACAACCATTTGGTTCAATCCTGGGCACAAAAGGGTCTCCAAAATTTTGAATTTCATATAAAAATTAATAAAAAGTTATGTAAAATAAACTTTATTTTAATATATGGTATAGAAGTTAATTCTGTTTGTTTTATTGACTCAATCTTTTTAAAGATTGAGTCAATAAAACAATAAAAAGATTGAGTCTATACTTTTTAAAGAAGACGAACCTTACCTTTCTCAAGCTGTGTATAAATTAATGTAAACCGAAAAAATTAGAGACAGCAGCACATTCAATGTTGTTACCTTCTACTTACAGGGGAAATGCTTTGAGCTGGAGCCTTTGCATTTGACACCATAGGTACAGTACGATATTTATCGATTATGTGTGAGCTTGGTTAGAGTAGCAATGAGTCTTGTAAGGGATTTATTGCCGTTTAATCGTGAACAGATTGCTGGAGCAAGAAGAATGGGTCACTCTATCCGCGAGGTGCCAATGCTCTTGGATTTTCTCGTGCAACAATTTCAACGATTTACAAGGAGTACTTAAATTCCAGACAGATATCAGCAGCACGTGCACAATGCGGGCGTCCATGGCTGACGCAAGAACGTGACTATTGGTGGCTACCGGGCTAATGACCTCACAACGAAGGTCAACTTAGCATAAATCACATCAACAGGGGTGCTGCTTCAGTCAACGCACTCTAAAAATGTACACTGCATTTCTTTGGATTTGGTTGTCGCTGACCCACTCTGGTATCACTACTAACACTCAGGCATCAGGCAATGCGTTTCATCTGGGCCAAAGAACATCGAAACTGGACAGTGGATGACTGACGCAATGTTGTACGGTCAGATGAATCTTGTTTACGGCTGAAAGTCATATTGTGTGTGGCAAAAAAACACATGAAATCATGAATCCATTGTGTCACCAAGATGTTGTGCAAGCTGGTGGTGACACTGTCCTGGTTTGGAGTAATGGAGAGACTGCAGGCGACTTTGACAGGTGCAATGTATACTAATTTTGTGACAGACATTTTCCATTTCTTTATGCTTGCTAAGTTTCTCAACAGTAATGGTTCGTACCTGCAGGATAATGCTACTCTCCACAGGGCACGGTCGGACAACAATGGTTTGAGAACACTTGACACTTTCAGCTACTCTCTTGGTCACCTCGGTCGCCAGACTTGAACTTCATGGAGCATTTATGGGATATTGCGCAAACGTTATTCAATGTTTTGTAGAACAAATGCAAACTGAATTATGGAGAACCATAGAATGTATCTGGATTGAATTATCTATGCAGAAACTCAGATACCTCGTAAAGTCTATCTATCTAATACATCGTATAGCCACTGTTACTTTGGTTCGGGGAGCTATACATTATTAGAAAGGTGTCTCTAATTTTTTGACACTTTAGTTTATTTTTTTGTAAAACTCATAGTTTTACTTCTTTAAGCAATTCATAATATAAATGAGCAATTATTTATTGTGACATCTTCACAATGCCAGGCTGCAATTTTTAATCATATATTTAGTTTATTTGATTTAAAATATATGTTCATGTTCTCCATTTCAAATTATTATTCGTAGTATCTTGTCCCTGTACATCATACTTTTCCTGATAACAACAGTCATGCCAGTCATCTATGTAACTCCATTCAAGGGAAATATTTGAATTGAATTCACAGAATTTTTGTTCTATAGTGGATGGTTTTATATAGTTAATCGGAGCCGTCTCACCGTACCGTTTCTATATTTCGACTCGACTTTTATTTCTCTAGCTTTATTCTCGAGATTAAGGAAGGACAGACAAGCAGACAGGCCAAAGACAGCAGAATTCTTTAAAATTGCAGCCCAATAAATTTTAAATTTCATTTAATTGAATACTAATTTATTTCGATTCCTTTATTTTTCTCTGAGCATTTGCGATAAACGAAGTTTTAAGTTATGAATTTTTAAAATGTTTTCATTTTTAATAAACCAATCAAAAATTCACTAATTTATAAAAAAATTATAATTAGTCTTACAATATTTTTACAAAAATATTAGACTATTATTAAACAAATTATTGAATACAGAAAAGCTGCAAGTAACTAAATAATCAATACATTATTTTAAGAAAATACAAATTTCAACTTAATGAAAATGTTATCAAAGAAAGAATTAAATAGCACTTATTAAGGCTTTAAAATGACATTTTAAATCCTAGTGCTATTTTAATTTATGCAATTAAATTACTTGAAGCGAATAAATAGACAGAGATATTCCTTAATTTTCTATTGAAGTAGATAAATTGCAAATATAAATTAAATCAGTTTTTTTAATCGAGTTAATTGCTGGATTATTTTATAATGTAAATAATGATCATATTTTTTATTAGATTAAACATGAATAAAACGTTTGTGATTAAAATATATCTCAAATTAATCCTAAGGAAACTAATTAAATACACAACAAGCCAGAGATAGAGGGGTAACACAACCATTTGGTTCAATCCTGGGCACAAAAGGGTCTCCAAAATTTTGAATTTCATATAAAAATTAATAAAAAGTTATGTAAAATAAACTTTATTTTAATATATGGTATAGAAGTTAATTCTGTTTGTTTTATTGACTCAATCTTTTTAAAGATTGAGTCAATAAAAAAACTTTGTCAATAAAACAATAAAAAGATTGAGTCTATACTTTTTAAAGAAGACGAACCTTACCTTTCTCAAGCTGTGTATAAATTAATGTAAACCGAAAAAATTAGAGACAGCAGCACATTCAATGTTGTTACCTTCTACTTACAGGGGAAATGCTTTGAGCTGGAGCCTTTGCATTTGACACCATAGGTACAGTACGATATTTATCGATTATGTGTGAGCTTGGTTAGAGTAGCAATGAGTCTTGTAAGGGATTTATTGCCGTTTAATCGTGAACAGATTGCTGGAGCAAGAAGAATGGGTCACTCTATCCGCGAGGTGCCAATGCTNTCTTCTTGTAAAGTTGTAATTATTTTAATTATTTTTATTTCCAAACTGATTTTAACCAGTTCTATAGTAAGGTAACATTCCAATAGACAATATGCAAAGCTTTTTTTTTCAGTTTACAGCAGTATTTATTACACAAAATTTAAGTAAAGCTTAACATGCCGATCTTGCCCCGGTCTCCCCTAAATTATGGAGAACTATAGAATGTGCAGAAACTATGCATGAAATGAACACAGAAATAAATTTATAGTTTTATAAATTTATTTTTCTCCTTCCTAAATTCATTTAGGAGAGAGAAAAGTAAATTTTGAATCGCATTTCTAACTGACTCTATTGGCCTATTTCTGATTCTATCCATTATTAATTGACTCTATTCTCTATTGTCCTAATATGACATTATTCTCTACTCTACTCCATTGTTGAAATTTCTTATCTGTTTAATCGTGTTATCCTGTCTTATTTTCTTATTTATCCTATACCAGCCTATTTTTTTTTTCATTATTTCATCTTATTCTGTTGTTTATCCTATTCTATCCTTTTTATTCCATCTTATTTTGTTATTTATCCTATTCTTTTAATCCTTTAATTTTGATCATGCACATAGTGGTACATAAATTATAAATGTTACATAATACATAACAATTACATCTCACAGAACTATATAATTAATAATTTCCTAATTTTTCTTGAAATTTATTATCCTGATTAATAATTTTACCACGTTTTCGTAACAAAACTATTAATCAGAATGATAAATTTCAGCAATCTTAGACAATATTTAACGAAGTAAATTTGTTTTTCTTTTCTATACTTTCGAATATTAAATATCCTATTAAAATACTATATAATTACTAATCATCAAAATATTTTATTTGGATATAAAATTATGCTTATGTTCATATATTTGAACTGTTTAATTTAAATTTTTATGATCGGATGCAACAATTTAATTATTTTCAAATTATAATATTTAACAAATTTCTAAGAAAAACAATTTTTTAAATATTTAAATATTAATTTTAATTTAAAAATTTGTTATTGATCGTAGAAGAGAATTTTTCCATCTCTAAAATATTTATGTTAACTCTATAAACTCTACAACGTAAAATATTACTTAAAGTAAAGTCATTTTAAATAATTTCATAATTGTAATTTGTTATTTTATATAAACAAGGTAAAAATTTAAATATGAAAAGCATAAACTTAAATATATATATATATTTTTTTTCGGTAAGTTCAATTTACAATTCATTTTATAAATTTAATATAAGATTGAAAATGCCTTTTTAATATTCTATTCGGATGAAAGAATTCATTATTTATCTAAAGTATATAATTTACAAATTAGTATCTTCATCGGAAGATTAAAAATAACATGGTATAACAGGTTAAATTATTCATAAGGATCTTGTTTCAGTAGAAGTTCAACAAAAAAAGAAGAAAGATAATTAGTTTAAGAAGTTGTTTTCCTCTTAAACAAGATGGTCACCTTCTTTATAATTGCAATACTTTTCCCTAAGAGAGAAACAACTCATTAATTGAATTACATTCATACTGTGAATCTAGCTAAGTTGCCTCAAAAGAAACTTTTCAGTGAAACTTTAATCTGTACATTTTTGTTAATTAACAGAAAATGAGATTATTTTATTGTCATTTTAATCAGCAGAATTTTAATCATCATCATCAAAAGAATGATAGCTTCATTCATATACATACTAATTAAGATATGAAGTTTCAGACGTAAGTTATATAATCAAATGGATTTATTTAAACTGATGAGGATGGATGCGACAACGAGATAAGTAAATCTATCTATTGTTCTAATGAAACGTAATGACATTTTAATTTCTAACATGTGCTGCTAAATATCGTATTATATGATAAAATATTAAATTCTAATTAAGTTTGTATTCAAAATTTATTTTCTTATCAGTGTCCATTTTAATTAATTCTTTCATTTTTTCTTAAAATAAAATATGAAAAAGAGTACCATAACAGTTTTCAAATCGATTATTAAGTTTAAAAAAACTGAGGAATTATTAAGAAAAATCGCTTGTTATGAACTTAATGACCGTATTTCTGAGTATTGTATTACCATTATTTTTTAAAAATCTACGTGGCCACTAACTGAGCCTTTCCCATACCAATCGTGGATTCGGCCAGACTCACAATGGGATTGACCAGATGGCCTGACGTATCAGAGCACAGCTCACTTGGAGTTTTACTACCCCCCCGGATTCGATCCTGGTCCTTCAGAACGGTGGGCTGTTGCCTTAACTGTCTCCTCTATCCGCCTGTCGAGTTTTGTATCTATAACAATTTTATTAATATTAACAAAAATAATAAAATGTGGCAGTTTTATTTGTAAATTAGATAACTGTTTTGCTTATATAAAAATTTATTTAATAACAACAAATTCTGTGTTTATTTTAATACAAGAAACTGTAATAAAAATGTTGTTTCAAGACTTTACTTATTTAACTTGTTAAATATTTCTCAGTATGTAATCTTATTAATCAATTTTCCAAATTTTCAAACTATTCGTTTTATTTAATTTTCCTCTTTTTCTTTATCCTACATTGCCTATGCTTTAATAATCTCTTAGATTGTTTATTACTTTTTACTCGTTAAGCAAATAAAAAAGAAAAAAACGTAAACAAACTCCAGATCTGTGCCGTTACGAAGAAATTTAATTTGAAATAATAATATAAAATTATTCTTAAATTTTAAATTTAATAAATCTTTGCTTTACAACCGATCTCACGCATCTACAATTAATATAATTTTTCTATTACAAATATATGAAATGTCATAGTTTTCGTTCACTTCTCTATGTGTCATTCCATACTTAAAATTTTTATTTCTAAAAACATAATCTTAATTTTTGTTAATAAACACGGGAAATTCGACGTTAGAGGTTTTCCACGAACAAATTTGGTCGCAAAAGTAATTTTAGTATAACAAATAAAAACAATTTCATTAAATTTTCATTGTGAAATTTGTATATTTGACAATATAAATTATATCCGGAGTAAACCACAATCTGTTAAAATGTAACATCTATGTAAAATTTCGTATACTCTAATATAAATTATAATTTAACATAATGAAATTTATTACTAGATATGAGAAATAAATCATATTATATATGTTCCTTAATTACTGATATTATATGTATATATAATATCATAAATCAGTAATATTATAGCAATATTTAAGATATTAATGTTGTAATTAGTCGCGAAATTATTATATTCAATATTAGTAATTTTAGGAACATTTTAGATTAATAAAAAGCATTATTTGAAATTAATCATTATTGTTGGACGCTATGTATAAACGATTGGTTTAAAATATTTCGAAGAACAGATAAAGTATTACATAAAAATATTCTTGTTCTATTGTTGAAAGGAGAAAAGCGAGACTCCAATACAGTAAATCCCCACTTTTACGACGTAAATCAATCATGAAAAGTTGTCGTTAAGTGAGCCGTCTCAAATCGAACTGATTTTCTATAGGATTAGTGACATATATTGAGATTATATTTCTGAAAATACAAATTCAAACTATGCATTATCATACCGAAAAAGAAGAACAGCACTTCATGGCATATCATAAATCATAACAGAAAATTTATATCAGTCATGAAGCATGAAATATGATTTATTGTACTAAACTGAGTTTTGTATTAAAAAATGATAAAAGTTTGTTAAATTTCAAAATTTTAAATGTAATTTTTTAGACAATTTGAATGTGAAAAATATATTTTATGTCCCTTTTTTCCCGTTTAAGTACACATGAAATATCTAAATATTTTGTACATAAATTTGTTTTATATCATTTAAAAATTGCAAACAAAGCATGAATAAGTTTAAAGTAAATAATAAATTTCAAACTATTTTATTCATGATATAATTTTTTAAATCAATAAAATAAACTACGCATTAAAAATATAATTTATTGCATATTTTCACTGTCCTGTTTAATTATACGAGAATAATGTCAAATAATAACTAAATTCTAAAGTTTAGAAATCAGTTTATAAGGAAAAAAAAACGCACCATTATTTAAGCAAATGTTGAAGAATCTATATATTTCCGTATATTTAATAAAAATAATGTACATTTTCACGTCAAATTGACGTCACTTTTTCATTAAGAGTAAAAATGACGTTAAACTGACATAAAAGAGTATATTAAATGCAGCAACTTACACCTTTAGCAACCAAGAAAAAGAAAAAGTAAAGCGTTATATAATTAATTATGAATACTAANAGTTTTCGACTCGCGTCTCTGTTGATTTCAAAGACTATTACCAGTATAATTGATTTTGAGTTCTGCTTGTGTCTCATCGAGCTCTAAATTGGGTTTAACCTAAACTATTCTTAAAAAATATCAAATATGAAATTTGACTGTGTCACATTGTTCAATGGAACCGAAATGAGTACACTTTTCCAACAAGCAAGCTTAATCTAAATGAATAAGCTTAAATAATATGGAACTATATAATTTAGTGAAGGTGTATGATAATTTCAAGAGCATTATGAAAGATCCGAAATCAAAAACTACTTTAATGTAAGAAACTTATGGTTTTATGTAATTCCTATTCATATTGATGGTTGAATATAATTTTTTATTCATGAGATAAATGAGTATCTCAAGTAGAAACTTGAACAACTCTAAAAATATGAATTGCTGTTTCGCTTATTTTTATATTAGATATCCTAAATTGGTACGTTTTTCAAATTCTAATAATTCTTTCAAACGGCAATTAATAATATATCATTTGTTCAATAAATATTAACTAATGTGAATTGTATTACTTGAAGTGCTGTACATCTTTTCTAAGAGAAAATTATTATATAGTATAATTTCTAAATGGAAAGCATTTGATCATTATCATGAATTCAAATGTCATGAAAAGTCATTAAGTTCTTCATAATTTCGATGAATATATATATTAATTGCAGAAACATTCAAACACTGTGTATTAGAATGTTCCTACAATCCTGAACATTACACAGTACACTGTATTAGAACGTTGAGTCTGCTAGCGTGATAAAGGTCAATTGATCTGACGAAAATTGATTTCTTGCAACGTAATAAATTCCTATTTGATTTGATTCACGTTTGACATTGGAAATAAATTGCTCACGAAGAGCCTTGGTGAGATTGCTCATAAAATACGTTGTTCGAAATTTATCTCTATCCTCAACTTTCTCCTCCTCGAAAATTAATTCGACTTTGATTTAAATGAAATCGAATTTCGCTATAATTTTAATAATTTTCAATCGTTTCCTTTTATTAATTGATGTTATTACTAGAATTTATTTCATTAAAAAATTTCTTAATCTTTGTTAATGTGCTCTTTACGTGTTATCGTTAACGATCTTACTATTTATTTTAGCATTAACGTGTTTTCCCCTCTGCAAGAGTGTGATTTATGAATAATTATTTGTATCATTAAAGATTATTTAAAAATATGCGATCCGAAATTTATCTGAAAAACTCTCAAACCTCCCCGAAAGCCTGTCAAAGTAACAGACAATTATGAGATAGCCAATTCAAATCCTTCTTGATGCTCCATAAAACATTCATTTTATAAAGAATTGAGGAGGATTTGAAGTTAGTTCATACGTTCGGATAACCCTGTTCGTTTTGCTACTCACATGAACATGTATTGAGAGTATCTGGTGTATAAACTAGTTCAGTGAGGGCGAAGTTAGTACACGAGATATCCTCAAACAGGGTCGTGTTGCTACGCCCATAACTAAATTAAGATTAGTTACTGTTCGTGAATCATATGGATAGAAAAGCAATTTTGTCTTAACAAAAAGGCTATTGTTAGCATAACCAAAATGTAACATGTTTATTTTACAAAGACTACATCTGTCGTCTTAAATTCAGAAGTTTAGAAAGCGTAAACTGAGAAGATGGGAAGATGAAAAGGAAGGAGTACCTACAAAAAAGAAAAGAGCTTCATTAATAAGTATTGATAAATTTGGAGAGATCTGAACAATTATATAGGCCTACAGATTTTTAAAACATACTAAATATAACGTTAATGACATATATCAAATAACGTAAATTAAATTCACCTCCAAAGTTTTAACTTTTAAAAGTTTAAAAATTCTTTATTAAAGCTACTTTGAAACTCCTAAGTAGCTCATGTAGACTCTTACGAAATTTGATAATTTGATCATTAAAACTTAGAAAAAATTCTTAGAAGAAAGCAACTAAATTAAACTATTTAACATGCCATAAAAAGACTTTTGTCAATAAATTTAGCGTTAAAAAATTAACAATAATAAAAGTAATTTTTAAAATATTTCAACCTTTTGTAAACGTTGCACAATATCTCTGGAATTTGAAAAAATTGTATACCTATAAGTTCCCATTGTCTCCCGTCCGTTTGTTATAATATAAATATATTTTATATATTTATATCTTTAATTATTACAAAATGGCAAAAAGCTTAATTTTGAAACTAGGGATGAATTTTATAAAAAAAAATTGTAAATGCTAATAACAAGTAAAGTCGTCATTAAGTCTGACCCTACTGGAGAAACACACGACCCTATTTATCTCTCTACCCTATTGACCTTTAATCAACAAAATTTATTAGCATCAATCCTCCTAGTACACTCACCTCCGTGCAAAATTTCAGAAATTTTCCATCAATAGCACAGGAGTTATTAAGCTTCAAAGAGGGTTAACAAAATCGCCCCATACACTGACTTCCATACATACAGAATTTTTTTTTTTTTTTTTTGCATTTCTCAACGTTTCAAGATGTCCTAAGTCCAAAAATGTAAAAATCTCGGGGGGGGGGCGTCATTTGTTGATCGATTGCCATACTTTCCTTCTGTTATGTATAACAGCTGGGAAAGTAAAAAATGGATTTAAACTGTTTCATAAATCATAGAAAAGCTTTTTGTATATATTAATGATAAAGTCATGTGATTTGATATCTTTTAAACTCATTGATATAAAATTTTCGTACGTTTTCTGTAAATCTCTATGGAAATAATGTTTTAAATTTCGCTTTACACTTGTCATTTGACATATATTTGAAATTCCGATGTCCATTTTCTAACGTCTTCCTATGAGAGATATGTTGACATTATTCAACTTAAACGTTATTGCTCTACTATAAATATCCGAATACATTTGTTATTGGAAAATTTTATAAAAGTTTTAAAATAATCAACATAAACTTTCAGAAAATTGCTATTCAGATACTTTCTCAATCTCTAACTAGTCACAATAAAGAATTTATTTATATTATATAATTTTGTGCGGAATTTTAAATGAAACATATTTTCTATTTAAAAGTTTTAATTTATCTCCATCTCTTTTAGAATAGTAAAAATATATGTCTGTATATGTTGAACTTGTTCGGGTTCTGGTCTTGGTCTTCGCGGTCTGGATCTGTAGCTCTGTTCGAAAGCCCTAAAAAATATATGAATAAAATCAATATAACAAATAAACATAGACTTTTTCATTTCCTGTAAAAAGGAACTTTATAACATGTATATTATATTAAAGACTGAATATTCAGCGCCTCTGACAAATGGTCTTGTTAAAAACAGGAAAAATAACTGTAAAGTTAACTAATGACTTAGTAATGTATTATATATAAGTATTATAATCCATTATGTATGTATTAAAAGCAAAAAGTTATTAAAATGTATAGTGATTTATATTATGTTTTGACTCTGCCCCCCCCTTTATGTTGAATGTTGAATCTGGTTACCTTATCGAATAGTTTCTTTCCATAGTGTCTTTACGTCCCTGTATAACACTAAGTAGTAAATTATAAATTAATGCGTAGTAAATTATAAAGTAATTAAGTTTATATTAGAAAAAACAATAATTAATACAGATTTTAAATTACACAATTATCTTATTTTATGCAGAACACAATAGTTTTGCTTTTATAAAACCCCTAAAACCATTTGCATTTGTCTCTATCAAATAACTCCTAACAAAAATAAAGATGAAAAAAAAGGGAAAAAATCTACTTCATATAATTAACAACCTAATAAAAAATAATTGTTTTCATTATAATAATTAAAGATATAATAGACTTCAATAAAATATCATAACAGATGGGGCCACCAAATGTTACTGAGAAAGTTCATGAAAAATAATAATAAATAAATAATCATAATAAAAAATCTACTTTATATAACACAAATATACAATTAATTATAAATCGTTATGATTCCTGTAATAATAATAATATTAAAAGTATATTCTATATTACATTAAATACGTTTTTAATTTCGTATATATTCGGTATATTAAAAAATATAAATAAAACTTTGTCAATAAGACAACGTAATAGAGAAAGATTTTAAAATTTACTAAATAAAAATATTATGATAAAATGTACAAAACACAATATATATTTCCGCGAACATTCTCTGGAGTGATCTGTTTACATAAAAAGATGCAGTGAATTACACAATGTCAAAAGAAGTTTTGTCGTCTAACGTAAAGCTATATGAGTATGTAAACAATTTTTATGATGAAAGAAAACTGTTGTTTTGTAAAATATAAAAATAGCACGTAAAATTAGATTATTTACCACAACAATGGTAATATAACAAGAATAAATATGTGATATACTGTACATTTACTATACATAATTTGTCATATGTAATTTATTACAAGAAGAAAAAAAAATGAAAATTAAACGAAACAACAGTTTTTAAATTTTATAATTACAAATTGTAAAAAATTATAAAAGAAAATTTACAGCGTATGGAAGTAATAAAGGTTATC
The DNA here is from genome assembly GCF_000671375.1 of Centruroides sculpturatus. Classification (NCBI taxonomy): domain Eukaryota; kingdom Metazoa; phylum Arthropoda; class Arachnida; order Scorpiones; family Buthidae; genus Centruroides; species Centruroides sculpturatus. The sequence goes on along the minus strand of NW_019385020.1, from coordinate 331,336 downwards.
TCCTCCGTGAAATTGTTACTTCCTGATTGTGTACGAAAGAGGACACTTTTACAGTTCGCCCAATGAAAATTTTATTCGTAAAACTTTTTCAAAGTATATTTATTTCATTTGTTCTGAACTTAATCGCCGAACTCCAGAGAGAAAGGTATCTTAAAAAACAAACTACACATTAATAACAGATATGACAAATATATCAATACTTTAAAATAATTTTTACGTCTGGAATTGTTCACTGAAAAAAAGTTTTATTTCTACCATCTTTGCCAATTATACTTCAATGAAACCTTATATTAAAAATGTTTTTGCTAAATTCTCATTGGGCTGCAATTTGAAAAAATTGTATACCTATAAGTTCCCATTGTCTCCCGTCCGTTTGTTCGTCTGTCTGTCCTTGCTTAATCTCGAGAACGGTGTTAGACAAATGAAATTCAAGGCAGATATGGACAGGTTAGAGGCAGAAAGCTCGGAATAACTGTATAAAAACACCTGATGAAAACTGGAAGTCATGTTAGATAGACGACTCTATTGCTAACGGAAAAGTATAATGTACAGGGGAAAGAAACTACTAGTTTGAGGTGGAGAGCATATATTTTAAATTAAATAAACTAAAAATATGATTTAAAATAGCACAATAAATAATTGCTGAATATTTTTGAAAAACAAAAAATTTATACAGCCGGTGTATTTGGTAAAAATAATTCATTGACGTCCAACATTGTCGAAAAAGCATCCGAAAGCTCGCTAATCTAGCAAAATCTCTGGTATAGGACTTTTACAATAAATCTCTAACAGGATTTTTAGATTATTTTCAACATCAGTTAAAAGCTGTACACAAGACAAGTTCACTACATAAGATAGAGGAAAATTAAAGTTGTTTTTTGTTTTCTTTAAAAGTGAAACATTTATTTTTATAGTACAGTAGAAGACGGTTAAGATCAAACAGGCTCTTTAAAAAACAAACAATAAAATAAGAGAATGTAAGCCATTAAAACGTTATCTTAAAATTTTTTTTATATTTACTTAGGCAACAGTATACAATAAAAACCTGTCTAAATTGTTAAAGCGAAGACAAAAGAAATAAGAATTGCTTTTTGTAAATACAATAAATTTATTATATTTTTAATATAATTAATAAATTATAATAATACGATTTTTGTATTCGTTCGTCTGTGTGTCTTCAAGACATTAAATAAACTAAATGTTAAAAAAATATGATAGATTCGACTTATGTAATATTTACTATTGTATCTTAATTAAACTGAGTTATAGTATCAGTTTAACGATACGAATCAAAATTCAGTTTTCGACTCGCGTCTCTGTTGATTTCAAAGACTATTACCAGTATAATTGATTTTGAGTTCTGCTTGTGTCTCATCGAGCTCTAAATTGGGTTTAACCTAAACTATTCTTAAAAAATATCAAATATGAAATTTGACTGTGTCACATTGTTCAATGGAACCGAAATGAGTACACTTTTTCAACAAGCAAACTTAATCTAAATGAATAAGCTTAAATAATATGGAACTATATAATTTAGTGAAGGTGTATGATAATTTCAAGAGCATTATGAAAGATCCGAAATCAAAAACTACTTTAATGTAAGAAACTTATGGTTTTATGTAATTCCTATTCATATTGATGGTTGAATATAATTTTTTATTCATGAGATAAATGAGTATCTCAAGTAGAAACTTGAACAACTCTAAAAATATGAATTGCTGTTTCGCTTATTTTTATATTAGATATCCTAAATTGGTACGTTTTTCAAATTCTAATAATTCTTTCAAACGGCAATTAATAATATATCATTTGTTCAATAAATATTAACTAATGTGAATTGTATTACTTGAAGTGCTGTACATCTTTTCTAAGAGAAAATTATTATATAGTATAATTTCTAAATGGAAAGCATTTGATCATTATCATGAATTCAAATGTCATGAAAAGTCATTAAGTTCTTCATAATTTCGATGAATATATATATTAATTGCAGAAACATTCAAACACTGTGTATTAGAATGTTCCTACAATCCTGAACATTACACAGTACACTGTATTAGAACGTTGAGTCTGCTAGCGTGATAAAGGTCAATTGATCTGACGAAAATTGATTTCTTGCAACGTAATAAATTCCTATTTGATTTGATTCACGTTTGACATTGGAAATAAATTGCTCACGAAGAGCCTTGGTGAGATTGCTCATAAAATACGTTGTTCGAAATTTATCTCTATCCTCAACTTTCTCCTCCTCGAAAATTAATTCGACTTTGATTTAAATGAAATCGAATTTCGCTATAATTTTAATAATTTTCAATCGTTTCCTTTTATTAATTGATGTTATTACTAGAATTTATTTCATTAAAAAATTTCTTAATCTTTGTTAATGTGCTCTTTACGTGTTATCGTTAACGATCTTACTATTTATTTTAGCATTAACGTGTTTTCCCCTCTGCAAGAGTGTGATTTATGAATAATTATTTGTATCATTAAAGATTATTTAAAAATATGCGATCCGAAATTTATCTGAAAAACTCTCAAACCTCCCCGAAAGCCTGTCAAAGTAACAGACAATTATGAGATAGCCAATTCAAATCCTTCTTGATGCTCCATAAAACATTCATTTTATAAAGAATTGAGGAGGATTTGAAGTTAGTTCATACGTTCGGATAACCCTGTTCGTTTTGCTACTCACATGAACATGTATTGAGAGTATCTGGTGTATAAACTAGTTCAGTGAGGGCGAAGTTAGTACACGAGATATCCTCAAACAGGGTCGTGTTGCTACGCCCATAACTAAATTAAGATTAGTTACTGTTCGTGAATCATATGGATAGAAAAGCAATTTTGTCTTAACAAAAAGGCTATTGTTAGCATAACCAAAATGTAACATGTTTATTTTACAAAGACTACATCTGTCGTCTTAAATTCAGAAGTTTAGAAAGCGTAAACTGAGAAGATGGGAAGATGAAAAGGAAGGAGTACCTACAAAAAAGAAAAGAGCTTCATTAATAAGTATTGATAAATTTGGAGAGATCTGAACAATTATATAGGCCTACAGATTTTTAAAACATACTAAATATAACGTTAATGACATATATCAAATAACGTAAATTAAATTCACCTCCAAAGTTTTAACTTTTAAAAGTTTAAAAATTCTTTATTAAAGCTACTTTGAAACTCCTAAGTAGCTCATGTAGACTCTTACGAAATTTGATAATTTGATCATTAAAACTTAGAAAAAATTCTTAGAAGAAAGCAACTAAATTAAACTATTTAACATGCCATAAAAAGACTTTTGTCAATAAATTTAGCGTTAAAAAATTAACAATAATAAAAGTAATTTTTAAAATATTTCAACCTTTTGTAAACGTTGCACAATATCTATTGTTAAATTTGTTAAATAAAGAAATTACTTCAATTAAATTATTTTAAATATGAACAATAATTTTTAATAGAATATTGAGGTTTTAATAATAGTTTGTAATACATTAATAGTTTTTAATAAACAATTTTGTTCCGGTATGTTAAACAGTTAAATTTAGTTGTTTTTTTTATAAAGTTCTTTTATAATTTTAATAAATTCGTTTGCATTTAATGTTCATTTTTGTTCATTATTTATTTTTAATTTTCACTAATATATTTCTATTATAATGTATTCTCGATTATACAGTAGATGCTATTGATGAAGAGTAAGTGCACGGATAATTTAAACGCACGAAATCAATATTACGCTGTACATTGTAATTACATTGTATCGAACATGCAATTTTTAAAAATTATTAATTCGTTTTTATAATTTTTACGCATTTTAAAAATCACAATATAGTGAAAACCTCTCTATAACGGATCGTGTTATTGGATCGAAAAAATTATACGTTAAAGAGAAGTTTTACTTTTTAAATGTAGCTTGCACTATTTTTATTTATGAACATATAACACACAAATACCATGCCGAAAATACTATGAAGACACATTACAATAGGCCTAAATGGATTATCATGAAAGGATCGTATTATTTTTTGTAAATTCAGTTAAATATAACTGAATTTACAAAATTTACAATTAATAGTAGCAATATGCTTCTCGCTATGCGTAATTAAATTTAATGCTACTTTTGTATAATTTGCGTCTTTTCCATTGATGTAAAACTGCTTGAGTTTACTTACGTAGTCCAAGACCTGACTATTAATGGCTCTGTAGCAGGAAGACATCGCTATCGTCGTCATCAGAAAATGATGAAGGATTTTCTATCTATTTTGGCTTGTACATCAGTTAACATGTCGAAATCTATGACGACATAATGATTTTCAGTGGACCAACGGTTGAAGCGACAGGTTAATCACTTCTCACCACGCGGGCGTACCATTGTGGGCCTGGTCGAACCTATAATTGGCTTACTAAAAAGAGATACTTAATACCTTTAAGCCAAAAGTTATAATGAAAAATAATTTGTAGTAATGTTAAATCCTGTTGTATTCATAAGACTGTGACATTGCCATATCATTCACAATAGCTGTCGCGAAATATGAGTCTCATTGCTGGAAGGAAATCTGGCTTTTAAGAAATAACTCTAAAATGCTGATGGCAAAAGCTGTCACTTAAAATGCATGGCTTAGAAACATTGAGTTCCTTTGTCAGCATTTCAGTGATGTCCACGATCCACATCTATTATTATCATGTCTTTCATTACCATTTGTCTAACTTCAAAATTTGAATTAGCCTGCTTCTTGATCCAAATGTTGAGAAAGTAAAGTGATATCCTGTGAGAGAAATATAATTTTGTCACTTTTAAGCTGTTTATCTGAATGCCAAAAACAAAAGCATTTTCCTATTTTGGTGCAACATTTTTCTGTTCAGGTGTTTAGTCATTCTATCGTAACTTCTCTCGTCATTCAAACCTTTCTATTTGATTTTCTTTCAATTTCAAATTTTGTAATGTTTATATTCTCGAAATATCATGATTTGGCAATCTTTCCATTAACAAGGGTTTCTCGCATCCTCCGCCCGTACTTGCTAGTCATTCTTTTGCTATTTTGTACCGGAAAATTATTCATTTTTGAAGCAAAACGTTTTACCCGGTAAATTACAAAAGAACAATTCTGTTCTTTTCAATAATTTCAATATTTTCTGGAGAATAACAATTAATAATGGAAAGAAGTGTGTTACTGTATTACGATTAATGCAGGAAGATTTCCTATAGACAGTCAGCCAATTGCAGAGACAGAGTTTACGTTGAACGACGTATATCAACAGAACGGCCTATTGACTGGCTGAACAGCAGTTTAAAATGCATTGCAAAGACAACGATCGTCTATTTCTGACCGTTCTCTAAACGAACTTCGGCAAAACATTGGCTCTTACTTCGCTATTACTCCCCTGTTTTAGGAGTCGTTCGGCCAATCGGGTTATTTGTTTGTGACGTCAGAAATAGTCGCCAACTATATTCCGAAAGCTTCCAGAAATAAAATCTTAAGGCCGTCAAAACCATTGTTCGGCAATTAATGACAATCTTTTTCCATTTCGATATTTAATTTCGACGCCAATATGGTTTAAGATATGAACAAATCCATATGTAGAAAATTTATACCGAATGCGGAATAGATTTTTAAGGAATTATTTCGACATCTTATTACTGTCGAAATGAATAATTTTAAATATTTTATTATTAATATTACATTTTTTTTATATCTATAAACAGATTTCTGTAATTATTAAAATTGTCTCGTTGTTTAACAGTACAATGACTCCGAAATACATTAACGTTTTATAACCGACACGATACTCGAATTGTAAATAAATGCATCTGATTTAAATTAATTGAAGTTTTAAGTCTTCACCCATTTGAATATCGAAATTGGAACATTTAAAAGAAATTTAAAGTATTTAATTTTGTTGTTTTTGCTCCAAGCAATTAATTAATGAATAATTTTGTCGATTCGTACCGTTTACAACATTTATCAAAGGAACGATATCTGTTTTTATCTAAACTTTTCCACGAACAAAGCTACCACTCAAATTGAAAATAGTCGGCCGTATATAGTCGGCCGTAATATAGGAACACTCTAACTTCTGACTTTGCAGAACCACTCAATGACCAGTTTTTCAATGAGAATTTGCAACTTATGGATTTGCTACTCGTTGTTATCATGATGTCAATGGCTGAATAACTTTTCTTATTTCTTGGACGATTCCGCACTTTGAGTTTTTCCAATCTTGAACACTTCTAATTTTCTTATTCATAACTACTCTCTTTTGCGAAAGGCAATAATTTTCACATTCTCGTTTAACGTCAATCACGCCACGTAATGTCACGTAAATAATCGTCGAGCCATATCGACACTCGCAGATTCTCTTTTCAATAGGGAAAAAGAACGTATTCTGTCTTCACCACAGATTAAGGATAGGCAAGAATGTAGATATGGACAATCGTCAAGTTCTTATGAAGAGTACTACTTAGGTAACAATTTTTCTAAATAGCCAATCAGCATTAGGTTTTAATTGTCAATTAGAAAAATTCTTGGATCCAGATTTGGGCCAGTAGCTTTCACAGAGGGTCTCTTTTCGCTTATGACATATTCGACAGATAAATGTCACTTCTCGTGTTGTCGTATTTAGGAAAATTTCATTCCTTCATAACGAACAGGAGATTAGATGAATGTCTACAGGACTATTTCAACCTCATCAATGTAATAATTAAAAGTGTTCGATTAATTAATTTAATTAATTATGAGAGGTCAATCACAATGACGTTACATACTTTTTTATACCAGACACAAAAATTGCATGTTTTGGAAGAAAATCAACTTTAGATAGACGTCATTTAACAGAGGTTTTACTATAAGTTATATATTTTCTTAATTATAAAAATGGAATAAAAAATGATGTATTTGTAATTAAGAAGATTACATTCATTACATTAATAATACCGAGATAGATTTTGTTATTTTAAAAATTTCGAAGAGTTTTAATTAATAAATAATTAAGTCTAATAATCAATATATTTTTCTCTTTAAATAACTAAATATCAAACGAACAAACACAGAAAAGAAATTATTGCTAAAACGTTGAGCTTTAAGTAATTAAAATTTAAAGATTTTCATTAGATTCAGATATTAAATTTCATTTTATTTTTTTCTTCTTATACAGTTATTTTTATTCTTAAAATAATATTGTTTTTATAATTTTTTTGTGATTTTAACATTGTTTTACTTTTCAGAGTTGATGTTTAAGGGCGTAGATATTTTCGTGGTTTTCCACTTTTGCGGGATTCTGCCTCAGCAAATGTTGGAACCGACTGTATTTTTATATTAGAAAATCTACAAGAGGATTATCAAAACCAATATTAAAAAGTAGAGATGTGCAGAAAAATAAAGAGCTGAATGAGAAGAGAATGGTTTGAAACATTAGAAACGAAGGAATTCGAGAAGGAAATAGGCTAGAGGGATAGATGGAATAAGGCGATGCAACACTTGGGCAACTCTGTCGAGGGGGAAATGCCTTCCAGAGGACTTTGTATAAAAAACTGGCTCCTATTTATGTGTTAGACAAATGAAGATTATCCACGTAGCCAGCCGACTGATGAGACACCAACCCGCGACCAACTGTCAATATTCAATGGTTTTTTTTCCACTCGGTCCCTGTTGGGTCAACTTCGAAAAGGATGCCGAATTGAATAAGAATGAATGGANAAACCAAAAGCAAAGTGATGGAGAGATAGATGCGGTTGTATATTGATGACGTAATACACGTAACTGAGGAGCGAACGAAAAGAACCGAGTCGAATTAATTAAGTCGGAAAAAAGAAAGTGTGCATTATAATCGAGAAAATGCAGTATTGTATTAATCTTTAAAATATTGGTGTTAAATATGTCTTATAACATCATGACGACTCCTGTAAATCGGGTTATCCGATAAGAATAAAATACAATACCAATATAGCCCTATCGTTGAAAAAATTTGCTTATTTTTGCTAGCTTCGAGTTTTACTTAGTAGAAATGACTAAAAAGTGCGCAAAATACGTACGGAAATACGGTATTACAGCACCACCTGTACTGGACGATCACCTGTCTAAAAGACCACTTTTTGAAGAAACCGTGGGTGGTCGTCATAGACAGGTTTTACTGTATCTACTTCACTATGAGAATAACAATATAACAAGTTCACTCCACTGTAAGACATCCATTTATGACAGTCGAAATATTGATAAATTAGTACAATCTATGAGGTTTTATTTTGCTAACAATCTTAAAATATTTAAGTAAAAAATCGAATTTAGTTTTTCGTTTTTGAATACTTTTCGGATTGTGGGTACTAAGCTCTTTATAACAAATTTATCATGCTCATCCGTTTGGTAATGGAACTGCCGAGTGATAAGAAAAGGAACCTGGGCCTCTAGTATGCTGTGTGAGATCTACTTGAGATATGACTCGTGATGCCTGATGGGTTAAGGATTATTACAAAACAATGTGTATTTATTTCTGATACAAAGTTATCATATTGTATACCATTAAATATTTCATAGGTAAAATACGATATTAAAAATAATTTCTACATTTTCATTTGTAAAATTATAAAATTTCTTAAGTTAGAATCTCTGATATAAAATATGTACTAAAACACTTTATGTTTACAACCTAATTTGTTCTTCGTGATAAAGTGAGATGTCCTTTTTCTCTAAGCAAATTGTCATAAATTCAGATTATGTTCCAGAAAATAACAGATTTAATTATACAAAAACACATAAGCCCAAAGAATACGCAGCATTTCACGTAGTAGTAATATAAAATTTATATAACTATTCTTAAAAGCTTTCGGTAGTAAAGCAAGTACAGTGAAAACCGCTTAGGCAACCACCTGCATTCGACGGGCACCTGTCAAAACGGGCAAAAATTTCTGGCACGGAATAGTTTATCCATAGAGTCTTCGTATAAGTTACCTGTATTAAACGACCACCTGTGTAACGCGACCGCGGGCATCGATTTTTGGTCCGAAACAACATACAACACCTGTAATAAGCGACCACTTTCGCGAATGTATCTGGTCTAAACTATTGTAAGAACCCATCTCAACAACGTTTCCACCTCCTAATATAATGAATTAGTCTAAACTCTCGTTCGAACCCATCCCGGGCACTTCTCCCACCCTTGAAATTAGGTGCAGGTGTTAATAAATTAGTCTAGCAACAAAGGAAATTCATTTCAGTTTGTTGGAAAATGTCCGAAATGCAAAGTGCTGTCGTTAGAAAATCGTATTAAAGTTATCACAATAGCAATTAGCGGCGAAGTTTAACTGTGGGAAAACAAAATTTATTTTACCCTAGACCTATAGTATTTTCCTTACGGATGTAAAATATTGTACACGATACAGTTAATCGGCTGATCTCATCGTTTGATAAAATCTATTTTTATTTATTTATTTTGAAGCTCATATTCAGTACACGTGCGGTAAATAGTTTTTGTATCAACCTACCTTATTTTCGCGATATTTTTAGAAAAATAATATCCAAGTAATTTTCGCAGGCAAAATATTCAAAAAACAATAAACGCATTAACGCAAAAATCAGTTTTACTTCCTTTTTCGATTCCGCGATTGTAACGAAATCGCATAATGAGAAAAAATAATAAAATCGTTTTATTATTAATTAATAATTTTTCTTATTGTACTTAATTAATTAAGAAAATATTAAATATTAAAAAATACAGTATTTTTAAAGTTAAAATAAGATTAAACTAACGAAAACCAAAAGCAAAGTGATGGAGAGATAGATGCGGTTGTATATTGATGACGTAATACACGTAACTGAGGAGCGAACGAAAAGAACCGAGTCGAATTAATTAAGTCGGAAAAAAGAAAGTGTGCATTATAATCGAGAAAATGCAGTATTGTATTAATCTTTAAAATATTGGTGTTAAATATGTCTTATAACATCATGACGACTCCTGTAAATCGGGTTATCCGATAAGAATAAAATACAATACCAATATAGCCCTATCGTTGAAAAAATTTGCTTATTTTTGCTAGCTTCGAGTTTTACTTAGTAGAAATGACTAAAAAGTGCGCAAAATACGTACGGAAATACGGTATTACAGCACCACCTGTACTGGACGATCACCTGTCTAAAAGACCACTTTTTGAAGAAACCGTGGGTGGTCGTCATAGACAGGTTTTACTGTATCTACTTCACTATGAGAATAACAATATAACAAGTTCACTCCACTGTAAGACATCCATTTATGACAGTCGAAATATTGATAAATTAGTACAATCTATGAGGTTTTATTTTGCTAACAATCTTAAAATATTTAAGTAAAAAATCGAATTTAGTTTTTCGTTTTTGAATACTTTTCGGATTGTGGGTACTAAGCTCTTTATAACAAATTTATCATGCTCATCCGTTTGGTAATGGAACTGCCGAGTGATAAGAAAAGGAACCTGGGCCTCTAGTATGCTGTGTGAGATCTACTTGAGATATGACTCGTGATGCCTGATGGGTTAAGGTACGTCGTCATCTCGCTAGAACTTCTCATTGAAACTAAATCTGCAGTGTGAGAAGTGAATTTTCGAGTGTCACGTGATTAGCGTTACATCCCACTCTTCTCACCTCGCTACATAATGAGAACAACTCGCAAGGCCACTCGCTTATCTAACCACCAGTCTTTCCAGTCTATTTCTTTTTCATCAATGCTTTTTGTTTCACATTGCCTTTGAAATCATTTCATGTATATGATAAAGTTTCATAGACATTCGGATAGACATATTATATTTTCATCTAATAAGAACAAATGTTTTTAATATATCTTTTTAAATTAATTTTTGTGTATGTTTATGTATGCTTACCAAAGATTTAATTACACATTCTAAGAGATTTTTTAATAATACACAGTTTTTTCCGAGTTCACTATTAAATACTTCAATATATTAATGTACAAATGTTAGAGGTTTATTAGTTTAATTTTAACTATCATAATAACGTTCCAATGATCTATATTTTTATTGCTCTACAACACACACACACAGAGAGAGAGAGAGAGAGAGAGAGGTATATACTGTAATTAAATTTAATATACTATAGGCCTAATATAAAAAATCGTACTAATTTTCCTATATTAAACTAATTCGTTATTAAAACTGCCGATTACATGATTTAGTTATTATTAAAAACAAACAAGTAGAGCCTATCTTTATTTTCTCTATTCATCTGCGATTTTGCCATCAGCATTCTGTAAAATATTAAAAACCTTCCATAATTTTAACTATCTTTTGCTGTAAATGATATATGAAGTTTTCCCAGATACCTGTATCATATTTTTATGTTCGTACAAAAAATCAATCATTAGTTCGAGCTTCGCCGTTACTAGCTTTTCCACCATATTACTAAACAACACTTGCAACTCCTTTAGTTTGTATCGTGTTTTAGTGCTCGTGCTTGTGCTTAGTGCTCGTGAGCACTAAAAGGTCTATTGCCTAAATAAATGCCGAAGTTGTTTAGCCTGGAACCAGCAAATTTATAAAGTCGCAATTGTCCGTGTCACTGCCATTTGCAAATTACTGTAGTTGATGTTCGATTTCAACTTACGATAGTGAATTGAGTCGACTGTGATATCACTAAATGTCGTTCGACAATTTCTCATAGTAGACTAGAGCTTCTGGCCTATAGAAATCAGATCATCTATAAAAATTGCTGAAATCCCACCTGAAATCGAACCAGTACCTTTTAAACAATAGGCTGATGCTCTAATCGTCTCGACCATTCGGATTTGTTGATTTAAATATCAGTAATGAGATATGGAGTAATGAACAACCTTAAATTCGATATTTATTTGCATGCCTGATATATCTGTTTTTGAGAATTTTATGAGTTACTTTATAAAGATGTCAGATAGAGTGGATTTGACAGGTATGTAAAGTATAGTAAATTGCTTTCTATTAGTTTAGAATAAATATGTAAGTTTTTATTGTAAATATTATTATCTGAAATATAATCTGAGTTTTTATAATAGAATCTGAAATTTTTCATTGAGTTTCTAAGCCATTCAGTAGACAAATCAGCTATGCTGTGAAATAGAATTATACAGATGATTAAAGTATTGTATATATAGATATATAATGAATAGGATAAAAATACTTTTCGATTTCCTTCGTTTATAACTTTTAAAGAAGACTAAGTAAAACTATTATTGAATTCTTTAAGTAATGGAGTTTTATTTACACTGTTTATGAAAAATCGTCTTGTAAACAGTCGAAGATTCGAAGAAAGTAATGAATAATGCGGTGAAGAAGAAAGAATTTACGAACTCAGAGTAGGAGACAATTGACAAGACATAATTTTTTCATAAATAGTGTAAATAAACCTCCATTACTTAAAGAATTCGATATTATGTTTACTTCCTCTTCTTTACTTCACTCTTACAAAATATAAACAAAAGAAATCGAATGTTGGTTTTGCCACAACTTCCATTTTATTAACGAATATTATATTTGTTAACAAAATATTAACACAACCAAATACTAACAAATATTGTTAATATTATGAAAAATATTTTAAAATGTATTTGTTATTTAAAGCAATATCTATTGAAAGTTAATCTCTTCTCGATACAAAAAAAGATGTAAGTACGTTTTTTTGAAAAAAAAAACATAATGCCCAATATTTTTAAAACTCTTTCTGCCTAGTGAGCACTGAGGAACCTTCTTTAGTAAGTCCATTATGCATTTGGCCAAGCTCAGAATGGGTTGGCTGAATGGCGAGGGACGAGGCCTGACATATCCAGATGACTCACTCTCCAAAAGTTGCTGGGATTTACCAACCCATTCGGGTTCAATCCGAGGTCCCCAGAGCAGTACACTGACATCTTAACCGCTCGGTCATTCCGCCGTCAATAATACTTAATTAAATATAATAATTCACATAACTTTACAAACATATGTTTAAAATCTAGTATTGTAAAAAATTACAATAATATTTAACGTTTATTTAGGTATTTAAATGTTTTAATTTTCAAATATTTTTCTAAACCAGGGATTTTCAATCTTTTTTCTTTGTCGACTGCTTCTGGAAACTAGATTTAGGGGAGATCGGGGCAACTTCGGCATGCGGGGCAAGTTTGTCAAGCGCTTTTTTTAAAAAACAAATTAAAAGGAGACTTTGGTTATAGGTTAGGCAGTTGAGTTTTATTGGTGGCTTGTTGAGTGTAGTGTTTTTATTGTTCTCCAACAAGCGTAGTTGAATTATCAAGCAAATTTTCATTTTCGTTCAATTCCATATAATATTTTTTTTCCATTTATATTGAATTGGCAGGTTTTGTTATAATTCCATGATAACGAAAGTTACTTTTCCTGTTAGAAGGATGTAACTTCAACTTATTCACGTGGCCAGATCGTGGCTTGGCATTCTGTTCTCAGGGTTGTACTTAATGTTTCGAAATCATGACTAGCGGGGTAAGATCGGCAACATAAAGCCACATTAGAAGCAAAGGATAAAAATCAAACAGATGATAAATGAAAACATGTTTGCATTTGTTATTCATGTATATATGTCTTTGAACTTGCATTTCGTTGTAATAATATTAAATGGGTGTTGGATTTGTATTTCTTTGTTTTAATAGTGAATTCCAACTTATACATTGTTAATAACATAATTTTATATACGTGCCTATCTTGCCCCATTACTGTTGCCCCTATACCAGGGGCAACTTTAATAAAAATAATTAAAATAATTACAACTTTACAAAAAGAGAGAAGTTGCCGATCTTGCCCCTATACCCGGGGCAACTTCGTCAATTTCTCTCTTCTTGTAAAGTTGTAATTATTTTAATTATTTTTATTTCCAAACTGATTTTAACCAGTTCTATAGTAAGGTAACATTCCAATAGACAATATGCAAAGCTTTTTTTTCAGTTTACAGCAGTATTTATTACACAAAATTTAAGTAAAGCTTAACATGCCGATCTTGCCCCGATCTCCCCTAATTCACTGACGCCTTTGTATACATATATATAGCCATAAATAAGAATGAATTACGAATGAAATACAATAAAACATTGAAAAAACTAATCTTTGATTATATTTTTAAATGTAATAAAAATAAATTTTCCCATCGACCCCCAAGTGATCCCTAGTAATTTTTCGACTCCAGATAACTCGAATGACCTCTCGGTGGTTGCTAGCGATCGAATTGGAAATCCGTGCTTTAAATCACGAATCTAAGAAACCTTAGAAAATTACATACGAGATATCCAAGCAATAGATGCAAATATTTTTATATGCATTTATAAATATAGAATTTGTTAATTTCTATATACTGTATACAGAAGAAAAATATATTCATAAAGTTTTTATATGTAGTAGAACTTTTAATAACGACGACTTCCCAACAACAGTCACCTCTAAACAGCAATCATTTTAAAAATGAAACTGAATTTAAAATAAATACCTAATAACTACCTCAGTGGGAATTTATAGGTCTAAACTTTTTTCAAATTGCAGTTTAACTATCGTAAAGAGAAGTTATTTTATGATTAAAAAGATAATAGAAAATGGATCGCTTCTAGGCGCGAAATATCGCAATTAAAAAAATCCTTACTGAGCTCTTAGGATCAGTCATTCGGGAAATCATTTCTGAGCAGTTTATTTACCCATTTGGTTAAGAATTTTCGAATTTTTGGAAAACACCGAGAGATTTACATTGACTCAACGATTTTACGTACGGATCGTTACGTCAATGTAACGATTCCGTACGTAGAGTCATTGAGTCAACAATAATAAACTATACGTACGATATTTCCGTTGTGTCAATAGTAATACACTATACGTACAGTACGTTGTGTCCATAATAGACCGAGGCACAAAATCTTGATTTTTAGCGATCCTCCGTAACTCGAAACTTTTTGACTTCCAAGTCCAAAATTTTCCTTCGACCGATTTAAGTTAACGATTCCACTGTATTTAATTATTCAAAGAAAATATTTATTGAGCTGCAATTTGAAAAAATGTAGTCCTATAAATTCCTGTCCATCCGTCCGTGTGTCTGCCCTTCTCGAGAATGGAATTAAATAGATGAAAGATGAAACCAGATTTGTAAATCTTTGCAGTCGGAGATCCAGATTAAGTATACATAAACTTCCAATGAAAAGTGGATGTTATGTTATTTCAATTCAAAATTCTCCTGGAAGGAGTGAGATAAATGACCGGCACGACTCAAATGTTAATGGAAAAGTATGATGTACAAGGTCAAGACACTACTAACTTGAACTAGACACCATATATTTTAAATTAAATAAATTAGAATTATGATTAAAAATTGCAGCGCGGCATTGTGACAATGTCACAATAAATAATTGCTCGTCTGTTATAAAAATTGGTTTATAAATTATATAAGTTTATAAAATGTATATTATTAAAATAAAAATTCTAAATAAATAAATATTTTAAAATGTATTTGTTATTTAAAGCAATATCTATTGAAAGTTAATCTCTTCTCGATACAAAAAAAGATGTAAGTACGTTTTTTTGAAAAAAAAAACATAATGCCCAATATTTTTAAAACTCTTTCTGCCTAGTGAGCACTGAGGAACCTTCTTTAGTAAGTCCATTATGCATTTGGCCAAGCTCAGAATGGGTTGGCTGAATGGCGAGGGACGAGGCCTGACATATCCAGATGACTCACTCTCCAAAAGTTGCTGGGATTTACCAACCCATTCGGGTTCAATCCGAGGTCCCCAGAGCAGTACACTGACATCTTAACCGCTCGGTCAATAATACTTAATTAAATATAATAATTCACATAACTTTACAAACATATGTTTAAAATCTAGTATTGTAAAAAATTACAATAATATTTAACGTTTATTTAGGTATTTAAATGTTTTAATTTTCAAATATTTTTCTAAACCNTATGTTCCGTTTGATATGAATTCCGTGTTTTACGAGTCACTTAAATACATGAGCCAATCACAGCCCGGCAAGTGTGCAGTTTACGGACTACGGCTGTTTGAAAGGTTTTCTTCCATAAAATTAATCGATTCTAGACTAATTTGACTCAACATTCCCAAAACACGTATAATTTTTTGGGAATAATCCATATAAACTATGCTATAAACAAAAAATTACTTACCGAGTGTGCACCGTTCGACGACGCCATTGCTTAAGCTTGTTTTCGTCGTGGAGTTGCCCATCGAAGGGGGCGCGCGTGTTTCCTGATAAATTATTTTTCTGCGAAAAATTTGCTGAACTTTGGAGACATCGTTAAATAATAAATGGTTTTAGTAGGTCCCCTGCTCATTTGTGCAATATCCGCTATTGGTCTAGATTCGACCAATCCTGTCTCGACACGATTCGGCGATGACGTTTTACCATTTTATAGGAGTCTCTTTTAGCGTGTTTATACGAATACGATCGCAATTTTTTCGCCGTGTTATACGAAACTGTATTATATGAACCCACGTTACAGGGGAGTCTACTGTATTTATGGAGATAGGAAGATAATTTGAAAAACATTAGGGAATTTGAGTTTTGAGGTGAAAAAGTCTTATGATAAATTTTTTAAAATATTAAATTGGTGTTGCTTTTTTCTACCTTTAAGATTCATCGTCGTCGCCGTCTTCTTAGTACTAAGTATTTTCCTTCTAGAGGAACTTGATAAAGCTTCTCCATCTTGTTTGATTTTTTTATTACTCATCCTCGTCCCCTCCTCCCAATTCACTTCACTCTTTAGCTCTCCAAATTAAGTTTAATAAGAAAATTTTAAATATAATCACTTATACTAAGAATTACGTGTAGTAGAATAGAAATAACTTAAGCTTTAAAGAGAAAAAGCAATTTAATTTAAATAACTTTTTCTATTTCTTTATGTTGGATGTGTAACATTACAAGAAAAGCTGTAAAAATTTAATTATCTGTTGAAAAAATATGTTAAATAACACCTGTGTTAGATTAAAGAAACAAATATTCTTTTCAATTAAATAAATTTCTAAAATTACTCGAATAGAATTGTTGAAAATATGTTTAAAAACGGATTTTTCTCCTAAATTAATGTATAAATTTGTTGTTTTGAGAATTCGTATCCCTTGGTGACTAACTTAAACATGTGATTTAGACTTTCCTCGCAATCGCTGTAGTTTAATTAGTGATACCATTAATTACATCTTGATTTATTAATAATATTTTATTAAAAATTGTGTACAGAAGAGGAAGGTTTATTAGTATATTCCTTTTCTGACATATTAAATAAACTTCATTGATTACCTCGATCATTTTGCAATTAAATATAAAGCCTATTAAAATAATATGTAAATAATTCAAAAATCTTCATACGGCATTAAATATAAATTTATTAAATTCTTTATTACAGTATTTATTCATCATCATAATTATCTACTTCTTTGACGATTAACTGTATAATTAAATTATATAATTTTTAGCGTATTTATAAATCTTTAGTGAAATATAGAATAAAAATTATTTAAACATGCAATTTTTTTTTATCGAAATATAAATTTTGATAAATTTGCTAAAGGTTTATTACAGTAGTTTTTAACCTAGGATGAACGCACTCCGAAGGGTGTGAAAGAATTTTTCTGGCTTTATGAAACTTCTGCGTGGTATCTTTTTGTGGTAAGTTTTTAAACAAATTTTTTGCCTTTTTATTGAGAATAAGAATCTTAGAAATGTCTCAATATCGTAAATTTGATCATGGGTTTGCACCTGACCGATGGGTTAGCCACGTGGAGATTTCCGGGTTTTTTCACATGTTTAACACCTAAATGGCACCAGTTTTCCGTAAAAAATCCTCCAGGGAGACATTCCCTAGAAGATTGCCTATGTGTTTCGTCACCCGTATTCCATCAAACCGAAACGAAAAATCTGTAAATGTTATGAATCCCTAAACCAAACATAAATGTCTTTATATTTATGAATGGTTTACGTGAATATCCTCCAAAAAGATCTTAAATAATGAAAAAAGTTTAAAATACACCTATGAGATAATGGGTTAATCCTACTTTAAATAAAAAAACAACGAATTTAAGGAGATGAACAAGGTGAACTATAATTGTAGAGTTAGTGATTAATTACAATACTAAGTCTTTGGATGCAATTCACTTAGCCTTCGTTATGATAATGATCAGTAATATAATCTTAATTCCTTTGGCTTAATAAGGATGATAATTGAAATGAAATGGAAATGGAAGTTTGAAAATTAAATCTTAACAATACTTTATCTAAAGATTACATTAATCTTCGAAGTTAAGAAATGCTTTTATGCCAATTTTATAAAAGAATAAACAAACAGTACATATTTTTATTAATATAAAATATTAACATTGTTTTACTGCAGCAAACCATCTTACATTTAAGAATTATTTTATTACTAATTTTAGAATATTTTCACTGTCCTTTTTAAATTTAATTTCGCTTTAATTTTTTAATCTCTCTTGAATTTTATATGAAATGACATCAATAATTATCGATTTATTTTGTAAGAACATTTTTAGAAAGATTAATTGATAAAATTAGAAAATAATCTAATTTTCTGTAATTTTATTATCGCCATTATTTTTAAATAAGAAATATAAACTTTGTTAATAATCTAAAAAAATGTAATTGATATGTAATTAAATTTTATATTATTATTTTATGCATAATTCTTTTTATTTTTTGAATCATCATCCCGTTTTTTTTAATACTTTATTTTTCTCTTATAACTTCATTTTTTAATTGAATCTCTTCTTATTCCTAATGATATTCTGAGAATTTCATTTTCCATTAATTAAATCCTATTTTCTTTATTTATGTTTTGAGTAAACGTTGGGGTTTCTGATCTTTAGATAAGAGTTGGAACAAAGTAATATAAAAGTATTGGCTTACAGTTAAGAAGTATTCTTCAAGACCAAAGCAGTTCACACACATTTCAGTAAGATACTTGACTTTGCAAAACTGTGATCAGTGATGACCATTTTGTATATTTCTGTTAAACTTCTAAGATATAAAATGATTCTCGAGATTCATATAGCAAATCTTTCTATATCTACATTCAGAATCATTACTACATTTTTTTCACAGTTTTATTTTCACATAAAAATATTTTATCATAGAATTGGGAAAAGTTGGAACAGCGGAAGATAATGATTATAATTTTAGTCATTTTGTTTTCCTTGAAAAATCTTTAGTTTTGTAATTAAAAATGATAATTCGGGTTAACCCATTTATAATACAGTAATACCCCGACTTACGCTACCCCGACTTACGCGAACCCGGAGTTACGCGATTTTCAAATCTCGTCGATTCGTCTTTTGTTTGAGCGCCACGCAACCCTTAATTACTCACTCCCCCACACTATTGTTCAGCTTACATGTTCGGATGTGTCGCGCGGAATCCACACATAGCTACAATTTATTTTGTGTTATTTATTTCTGTGTTTGTTATATCTACGGAGACTCGAGAGACTCTACTATGTCATCCAAACGAAGTAGAACTAATTCTTCTGCATCAAACAAGAAAAGAAAAACTTTATCTTTGGAATGTAAAGTTAACATTGGGTATGTTCGTAAAGTCGAACGAGTTAAGCGAGAATGAAGTCATCGTTATTCCTATTTCGTTAGACTTTTCGAACGATTCGTTACTAACGCGTTTAACTCGTTTGACTTTACGAACGTACCCATTATTAAAGACTTCGATACAAAAATGAAAATTTGTGAATTGGCAAAGAAGTTTGATCTACCGGAATTGTCGGTCAGAACAATTATAAAAGGCAAAGAAAAAATTCTCGAAGCTGTGAAAAATGCTCAATCTTTAAATTCAAGCATCATTCGTAAACGTCACAGTATTATCGCTGAGATGGAAACAATGTTAAAATTATGGCGTAATAATCGAGTAAATGAAAGATTGTAAAATAATATAGGCCTAATTTGTTATACATATGTATTATCTAAGATTTTATTAAACATTTTTCTCTAAATTATTGTTTTTTATAGTCTCCGGCCCCAATTAAAAATTATTTGTTGTGTATTTATATGCAAAATTATTCCCCGACTTACGCGAATTCGACTTACGCAGTTACCGCTCAGTTCCACCTATCGCGTAAGTTCGGGGTATTACTGTATATATACTAAGAAGATGTATTCTTAAAGAAATATTCAATTAAAGTTAGTTCCATAAAAGTGTTAAGTGCCCAATGATTCTTTTAGACATAATGTACAGTTTGAATTTTTTAACAGTTTGTTAACAGTTTTAAATTTCACTTCTGCCGCAAAAAATAATACTTTTGAACAATACTTGAGACAGAAACATTTATGTAAGTTCATATATCATCTTTACATCAGATCGACGGGATAAGGTAA
Organism: Centruroides sculpturatus; assembly: GCF_000671375.1. Lineage (NCBI taxonomy): Eukaryota > Metazoa > Arthropoda > Arachnida > Scorpiones > Buthidae > Centruroides > Centruroides sculpturatus. The sequence goes on along the minus strand of NW_019385020.1, from coordinate 311,002 downwards.
CGCGACAGATTGGCGATCTACAAGAAAGGTGATATAAAGAGAACTTTCTATGGAAAACTGACCTCTAATTTTTAGGTGTAAAACTACGGAAACTGGCCCACACGTAAATGTTAAACACATAAAGAAAATTCGAAAATGTTCGGGTTGGCAAGACAAGAACTTATCACCAGTTAAATCTGAATCATTCTTTATTTCAATATATCAGCAAATAAAATTGTTTTTAATGACAATTTAACACTTTTGTATCTAGGTCTCTTTTATTTATAAGAATAAGACTAAGATATTTTTAAACAAAAGATAAAAAAATAATTATTAAAGTAAGGTAGAGAAATTACTTATTTAGAATTAAATCTTTATACGAATTTATTCCAAGAGCATACAACAATGAAAAAGATACTAATGTAATAGAAGATCTAGAGAAATTATTAAAGTATTAACAACGTAATATAATTATTATTGTAGATATAATTATAAGTTTTTTGTAACTGTAGTGACTGTAATTATAAATACTGAAATACATTGAAATAAAAAAGTTTCTCAATCATACATAGCTCAAAAATAATTGTAATCAAGATATGTTATTTATTTTTTCCTTGTTCATCATAACTGTAATTATAAATAAAATTTTGATTTCTCATATTCTATATGTGTACAAATTTAGGTACAAAGATATTATTTTTGTCAAAAGAACATTTCAGGTAGAAAAATATTGATGATGTTCTTATATCATTTCAAATTGAAAAGCCTAGTTTCAAAATTGTTTTCCTTGAAATAAAATAAACTTTAATTTAAAAATTAATGAAAAATAACGATTTTAGGAGAATTATATTGATTTATACCTATTCAATATTTGTTTAATTATCTAAAATACTTTCGTCTTTTAGACTAAAGAAATTTATTGTTGAGTACGCCTGTATAATAATATACATCATTAATTTTAATATTATAAATTTATGATGATGTAAATAAATTTTATATTTCATTTACTATTACAGAAATGTAAATGAATAATAAAAAATTGTATAAAAATATTTTTACAGCAAATTTTAAGACACAATACATAAATATCGAGTTTCTTTTTCTTCTTTCTCTTCTCCCACTTCATTCTGTTTAAAGCATGTATATAGAAATAAAAAGAATAACGTATAAACGTCAAGTCTTATTATTCGAAATTAAAATGAAGTTAATAAAACGTAATAAAACCTTTTATCAAATGCTTTTTAATAATTATTACAACGTCTTAATATTGATTTGTGTAAGGTTTTAAAACTAGAGCAATAGTATATCATTAATTATGATAAAGATTGTTCATGATTTATAAAACTTTAAAAAGAGAATCTTTCAAGAAACAATTTAAAAATGCTTAGTTATATTTGACAGTAATAAAATTCAATCATACCTATTCAATAATGTTATATCACTATTTTTAACATTTCTTTTCAGATATCTTTTATATGTTATAATAAAATCTTATGTAACTATTGGATGACTTTCTTTATTTTCTTTGTAATATATCTATATTGTATATATAACTATATGTGCGTGTGCAAAATACACATGTATGTTTAATATACATATACGAGTATATATATTGCAAAGAATTTTATCATATAAATATTTATTTTAAAAAATAACAGAATGAGATAGACATATTGAGGTATATTACAAAACGTTTGAAACAAAATATGGCGAAAGTAAACAGTTGAGTAAGAAAAAGAATAAAGAAGTAAAAGTTTTGCTTTGCATGAGGAACTGTATCGAATAATATATATATATATATATATATGGTAAAAATAAATTTTTGTTAATATATATACACGAACAAGGCAAACGCAATAATTGCTTTNAGGTGGGGAGCATATGCAATAATTGCTTTCTGAAACGTCCTTCACGGATACAGAAACACAATTAAAGTGGAGTGAATCTTTTCATTTTAAGCTCTTCTCCATACAAAAAAATTGCAAACATTGCTTCTAGTGCTTTACATTTTTAAAAGCAGACAAATTTACAATAACAGATCGATTCAATTTCTGTAGCTGTAAGGACATAAGACTACTCTTGTTCTATATTTGTTATTTGTGTTCATTTATATTACAGTATATATATATTGAATATTGAATTCTTAAAAAATACATGTAATTTGAAAACAAGCGCAAAATTAATTTTAAATCTTAGTACGAGTTTCTCGTGCAACATAATCGCAAGTAAACATCAGCATACAACTAGTCGATCGTTATATATATTCTCTTCTGTCTCTCAAATTAGATTTTAAAAACTGTTTTTAAAGATCCGTTTGGCATCATTACGTAAAAATTTGCATAATAATAAAACCGAGAACGAAAATTTAATTAAAAAATATATAATATGAAGATAAACAAAAAAGTAATTTTGGAAAGATTGGCTCCTTTTCCGCATGTTTTCCTGCAGTAACTTAGGAAAATAAATTAACCAACTTACCAACCCGAAATAAACCAACTTACTTTTATGTTGTTTTTCAATTTCTACATATTTTTAATGAAAAATATAATTTAAAAAAGTTTCAATAGTCCTTAAAAAATATTTTAAAAATATATATTATTTAATTCGTTCCCCTAAATAAGTCTCATTTTTGTCACATTGCACTGTTGATTGATTGAACAGCAAATTGAATTGACGTTCTAATAAATTAGAACTTAAACTATTTGACAATTTAACAAAGCGATTATTCAATGCCAGCAAACATATTCAGCTATTAATAGTCAAGGGCGATGGCCGGATGGCCAAGGCGACTAAGAAGTCAGCCTACTGCTCTGATGAAATCGAATCTGGACTAACAACTTCCCAGGAATTTTTCATAGGTCGTTTGGTCTGGGTATGTGGGGCACCGTCCATCAAAATTTAGTCGTCCCCATTGTGGGCTTGGACGAACCTGATATAGATATAGAAGAAAGGCCCTAGTACCCATATGGTTAAAAGAGCAATCGAAAAAGCTGACCAAAAATATTATACTTAATTTCGTTTTTCCTATTTTTAAGTTTTTAAATAATTTTACTTATTTTAAACCTTTATTACTTGATATAATATTCTAAACATCGATATTTTGTACAATGTTTATTGGTTTCACTCTTAATAAATTCAAAATTTCAGTGTTGTAACAAAAAATTGAAAATACAATTCAAAACTTTTAATGACTTTTCCGTGTTCTAGTAAATTTTCCTTTTATTATTTATTTTTTGAATCGATTTAAAAATATTTAATAAAATTTAACTCGCGCTATTCTTTGCTTTACGAATAACTATCAAACTTAACTTCTTCATTTCTTTCAAAGGATATAAATNAAAGTTGGCTCCTTTTCCGCATGTTTTCCTGCAGTAACTTAGGAAAATAAATTAACCAACTTACCAACCCGAAATAAACCAACTTACTTTTATGTTGTTTTTCAATTTCTACATATTTTTAATGAAAAATATAATTTAAAAAAGTTTCAATAGTCCTTAAAAAATATTTTAAAAATATATATTATTTAATTCGTTCCCCTAAATAAGTCTCATTTTTGTCACATTGCACTGTTGATTGATTGAACAGCAAATTGAATTGACGTTCTAATAAATTAGAACTTAAACTATTTGACAATTTAACAAAGCGATTATTCAATGCCAGCAAACATATTCAGCTATTAATAGTCAAGGGCGATGGCCGGATGGCCAAGGCGACTAAGAAGTCAGCCTACTGCTCTGATGAAATCGAATCTGGACTAACAACTTCCCAGGAATTTTTCATAGGTCGTTTGGTCTGGGTATGTGGGGCACCGTCCATCAAAATTTAGTCGTCCCCATTGTGGGCTTGGACGAACCTGATATAGATATAGAAGAAAGGCCCTAGTACCCATATGGTTAAAAGAGCAATCGAAAAAGCTGACCAAAAATATTATACTTAATTTCGTTTTTCCTATTTTTAAGTTTTTAAATAATTTTACTTATTTTAAACCTTTATTACTTGATATAATATTCTAAACATCGATATTTTGTACAATGTTTATTGGTTTCACTCTTAATAAATTCAAAATTTCAGTGTTGTAACAAAAAATTGAAAATACAATTCAAAACTTTTAATGACTTTTCCGTGTTCTAGTAAATTTTCCTTTTATTATTTATTTTTTGAATCGATTTAAAAATATTTAATAAAATTTAACTCGCGCTATTCTTTGCTTTACGAATAACTATCAAACTTAACTTCTTCATTTCTTTCAAAGGATATAAATATTTTAACAAATTATTTAAATGTCATTTATAGTAATTTTTAAATATGCTTATATTTTAAATTTAATTAACATAGCTACAGAAAAATAAAGTTTAAATTATTAATTTAATAAATTAGATATCTAATATAGGCTAATAATTGCAAGATTTAGAAAGTGTTTGTGCTCTGTTTATAATAAAAATAGTACTTATTTTAAATTATATTTTAAATAAATTTATTCATATTTATATTTTTAAAACTTAAAGTCTAATTAATATATTTTTATTTAGCAAAATATAGTTCAAGTCAGGTTTATAATTACATAATTAAAACATAAAAATTATTATATTATTTTAATTAAATTAGATTTCTGAAGGATAGAAATTTAATTAATCAAATGATCAATAGTTGTCTTATAGTATCTATTATTGGAGCATATATTCTATATATAAAGCTTTAATAATAAATATCGTGAGAGAATTATTAATCATTTATCAATTTAGAGCTTGACCATTAACCATTTAATTAATTAATTAATACAGCTTAATACAGTGTGTGTATATATACAAAGCTTCACTAATTAATACATATATCTAAAAATATCAATCATTAAATACTTTTAGCTTCAAATATTTTTTTTGAAAATAAGAAATTAGTGGTATAAAATTCAAATTTATTAATATCAATAAAAGGCTGGACTTTCTCGGCATTCTTTATTAGGCTGCAGTTTAAAAAAATTGTAGACCTCTAAATTTCCATTGCCGTCCGTCTGTCCATCTGCCCGTCTTTCGCAATCTCAAGAACAGAGTTAGGTATAAGTAATACAAGATCGGATGTGAAAATCTCTGGAGCAGGAGGCCCCGATTAACTATATCTGAGCGCCTGACGCAAACCAGAAGTAATGTTGTTTCAATTCAAAAATTTCCCCTGAAAGGAGTTAGATACATGACCGGCATGATTCAATTTCTGAAGGAAAAGTATGATGTATAGGGGAAAGACACTGCTAATTTGAAGGTGGGGAGCATATATTTTAAATTAAATAAATTGAAAAATATGATTAAAAATTACAGCTTAGTATTGTGACGATCTGAAAACTTAATGGTCAATAATAATTACTACCATTAGGTAATGATAACAATTATTAATGCCCATTCAGTTTTCGAATTGTTTGGAAGATATTAAGAGGTGTGTCCATATCTCCCAAACAAATAGTGCAATTTTCCTGAAAACTTCTTGGAATATTCTCCCTAATAAACAAACCTCCCTGCAAAATTTCAGAAATTTTCGAAAAAAAAGCATAAGTTATTAAGTTTTAAAATAGGCGAACAAAATCGTTCCTTCCATATACATCTACAAACACACGCACACACAAACATCCATACAGAAAAACTCCAACTTTGTTTGCATTTTTCGACATTTTAAGGTGCCGAGTCCAAAAATAAAAAATCTTTGGGGGTCATTTTTGACCCATCGGCATACTTTCGCTATACGTTATAACAGAGAGATGAAAGAGCCTTTTATGTCAAAAAATATCCAATAAAACTGAATTAAATAAATTTATTTAAGATTATATTTACACATAATATAAACAAGTTACAATTTAAGACCACACACATTGAGGATGCAATTTATAGCCAGAAGCTTTTAAATTTATTATTTCGTGAAGGAGAGCCTCTTTTATGTTATAGCTCAAGAAAGTGTAAATTCGGCTTTAATTGTACTACAATTGAAAAATTAAAATGCTTTTATAAATATACAAAAAATATAACGAAATAAATAATTTGCAACAAATGCTCTTCAGGTCCTCGTAAATATGAGGCCTGACCAAATGATTGCTGAGGCGTGATAGAGCCTGTGAGCAGATCAATAATTAATGAAGGTTTTTATTTCTATATAATTTTTAAATTTTCTTTTTTTTATAATTAATTTAAAAAATACATTCTACAAATTAAACTAAATTTACATTTATTTTATTAAGTTTTATTTTAAAATAGAAATTAATGACTACCAGCTTACACTGTATAATAAATCGCATATTTATATTACATGTTTGAAAGTGTTTCTTTGACAGAAAGTTTCATTGCAAATAAAGAAATTTGAAGAGAAAAATAATAATAAAAAGTAAGAAAAATCTGTGCTGTTTCTTCTTACATTGATTTATTTCTAGTGAAATGAATGTGTCAGCTGGAATTAACTGATTTTTGTGTAAAGAATTTTGTACGAAGAACATCATTATAATATTAATAAACAAAGTAAAATATAAGTTAACATTATCTAAAATTCTATCGAAAATCTATTTTTAATTATTAATTAACAGAGATTTTAAATTAATGATTTTATTACATTTAAAAATTTAATTTTAAAATAATTCACAAATTATTTAAACACAATAAATTAATTTTTTTTTCAAATTTATCGAAAGATAATTTAATTCCAATAGAAAGGAAATCATTTTGCATAAAATTTCAAACTTTTCGTGAAAATAATAAATTAATGTATACAAATTTGATAATAAGTTGTTTTATTTATAATGATAATTTTAATTATAAAATGAAATTTATGTATAGAATATATACATTTTTGGCTACAATTTGAAAAATTGTAGTCCTATAAACTTCCACTGTCTGTCTATCTATCTGTCCTTCCTTAATCTCGAGAATAGTGTTAGAAAGATGAAAGACAAGACCAGATTTGAAAACCATTGGGGTCGTTATTGTTAAAATTCTTTGAATTTTATAATTTAAATCATTATATTTTTATTTCCAAAGAAGATATTAGAAACTTAAAATATAAAGTAATTGGCATGTGACAATAAAGTATTTATTTACTATTAAAGTTTTATATATATGAGTAGAACAAGTAATTAATTGGTTCTCTCATAGAGGGGATCAATTAATTACAATTTGTTTGGCAGAATTAGCAATTCTAGAAAACGAGGATCATTAAGGAGTAAATTAACCGCTTTGAATGACCTCTCATTAATTTTTCCACTTTAGTAGTTTTCTTCACTTAGCATTTCGATTATGCTGATGAAATTTTGCTTTATCAAGTCTGTCTGGTGATTTTCAACTGTTTTGTCTGAAGAAATGAAAGGGTTGATGATCAGCAGAAAGTCAAAAACTAATTGGAAGTAGCTCATGAAACATAAAGAATTCATGCTTTGTTAAGCCAGAAAGCCGAAAATTATTTCTTGTAACTTATATATATATATAAATTTTCAATAATTAATTTATAAAATGGTCAATAAATCAATATTCAGGCTTTAAGTTAACAAAACGATCAATAATTGTCTCAGTGTTTATTATTAGAGTTTTATATATAGAAATATTCAATAATAAATAATATAAGATAATTATTCATCAATTTTATTAATTCTATTTCTACTTTTTTAATCTAATTTTGGGTATAAAAAATTAATGAGTTATCACATTTGCTAAAATAAGCTTAATCTAATTTAATAAGTGTTTGCACAATTTAGTTTTCAAGACGGTTACTTAATGAGGCTAACTATTCTTAATAATTTAACATTAAGTATTAATTCAAGCTTAATAAATGATGAAAAATTATCAAAATGAATTTTATTGTATTGCTTTAATTGAAGAGATGATTTCTAATTTAATTTCATTCGGAATAAAATAAAAATACGAGATAATTGCATCATTTAATCTGCCAAAAACTTGAAACTTAATTTAATTCTCATAATTATATAAAGTTTGCTACAATAAATGTAACTTTCTAAACAGTAAAATAATTCAATTTAATAAAAAATTAAATATTTTAGATAAGTTTATTATGTTGTCTACGATCTATGTGATGAAATTTAATGTGTAATAACATTTGAAATGTCTTTAATTACTTTTTAATATTAATTTATTTTAATTTTTAAAGTTTGTTTAATTAATTAAGTTTTATGTAAATAAAATTAATTTTGTAATTAATTATTTTGAATATTTTAATGAATTAAACTGAATTGAATAAGAATTATTGATAGAATATATAAAGTGATTCAAAAGTCTCCATACAAAACAGACACCTGAAGGGATGCATTGTGATGCATGTGCACTAACATCAGACTTGTTAACATTTTTCTATAAATAGGAGAAATATATTTACTTCCACATTCAATTAAATGATCCTGTATAGATTATATTCTTTCATATAAAAAAATTTGAATTTGTCTTCTCCAAAAATGCGAAATTCTTTATTTAAGTTGCTGGCTTTTTATAGCATTAATTAAACATAACTTAATTTTGACTTAATTTGAATAATTAATTTATTTTTTACATAAAATACGATTTATAAGTGATTTATAAAGTGAGTTCTTTGCCTATGTAAAGAAATTTCTAAATCATCTTTTATTATAAAGATGAAATGTGTGAAATAAAAAAAAATATTCCTTATAAGTACGCCACAGAACTCAATAGTTGTTCCAGTTATACTTCAGTAAGATTAATTGTAATATAACAAATATAAAAAAAATAATATAACAATTATTTAAAAACAACCAGATATTGCAAGTATATAGCTGACATAAGCAGGCAAAGACTATGATTCTAGCTGCGCCCATTAAATCCAAGTTCTATTGTATTAATAAGACAAGTGCAACAGAGTTAAATATTCTTCAACTGTTGACATGTCTGATTTATCTTGAACAACTTTCAATCTTTTATAAGACCAAAACAAATTTTTGAAATTAAAAAGTTGAGTTAAATTGGACCATCCTACTTGTTTATCTTATGTTGTCATGGAAGTTCATTAACAATTTGGCTAATGTTTCTTTTAATTAAAGCAGTTATTGTCATCCAATTGGCTGAATAATTTAACTTCAAAATTTCCCAACAATTTAGAGTTAAATGAAGTTAAATAAAAAGCATTTTCTTTTAATTTATACAATCCATGTAATTTCAACCACAAATAATTAAATAGATAAAATTGTAAGCTTTAAAAAATATATAGTATTAAAAAATTGAAGCATACTGTAGTATTATTTTGTACATAAAAGAAAATGATACTTAATGAGAAACCTCTCTATATTTTTGTCATTCAAAAATTTAAAGCTATTGCTGATAACTTTATTGGAACATGACAATAAGCAATGATTAGAATCCTTAAATACACAAAAAATACCATTTAATCACAAGATATTGAAATATTGTATTTGTCAATAATGAACAAATTTTCATTAAGTCCAACTCCACTCGAGATACAACACACAATCCCTCTCTAACTCCCCCCTCCTTCGACCTTAAACCACCAAAATTTAATGGCATTGATGTCCCTTGTGTATGAGTTACCATGTCAAATTTCATTTCTTAATCTTTACTCCATCCTGAGATATTAAATGAAACAGACACCAAAAAAACACGTAAACGGAACTCCCCCTTTATTTTACTTTTTTGGCTTCGGGGGTTTCAAAATGTCGGATTTGCAAACAATGTGAAGGACAAACTTGACACAATTACTTTCCCATGTTATAATGGCTGGAAAGTAAAATGATCTGCAAACAGAATTACCAGATATTTCTGTAAATAAGTCTACAGGCTCATTCTTGAAGGAATAGAATTACTTTTAGCACCACAGTTTTCAGAGTTGCAAATAATAATAATAATCAAACTGGAAAAACGTTTTGAAGTTTCCTTCTACTATCCTAATAAATATCAATAAACAATCTATTTTAAGTAGTTTTGAAACCTATGGAATAATAGAAAATAAATACATGTTCTTGAGAAAAATTCAACACTAAATTTAGATCAACCAGTAATTGGAAATGATATATCTGAAAAATCCGAAAATTAGAAAACAACAGAAAAGATAAAAAATATCAAGGTATCAGACAGGTTATCAAGAATTGATATTGAAAAAACTGATTAGTAATTTTTCTTAAACTAGAAATAAATATTAACATCAGAGTAGATAAATTACCCAACTTCATTGCCTGTAACTGATGTTCTTCTTCTCCAAAGCAAAGTCCTCTGCTTTGGANTATTTTGTGACGATAATCTAATTAATTATTTTTTAAAATATTAATTATAAAAAGTTGAATAAAAATGTGTAATAAATGTCACCATAATACATTGAGTGTTGAATATAGTAGCTGTTTTTAATCATAGATGCGTGCTTACTTCTTTAAGTCATGCAACCTATACAAAAAGAAAACAAAAAAGGAAAACATAAATTATATTTATACAAGAAATATGTAAAGTCACGTTTTAAACTTGTATGAAATTTGTAATTTGGAAGTCTAAGCGTTTTCCCATAAGAAATAATGTAATTCAACAACTTTAAATTTATATGTATATATTTAAAGTTGTTGAATTACATTACTTCATAGATTTAATCTGTTTAAAACTCGAATAAGAGTATAAATTTTAGAATAGAATAATAAAATACAATACAATTTTATTTAAATATAGAAATTTATATCACTTTTTATCATCTATTTCTTTAAAATTTGCTTTGAATAATTTATTTTTGCTTCTTTTAAATATATTTTGTGGATTTTAAAATGTTGCATAACTTAAATTTTTATCTTTATCTTTATCATCACTTCTTTAGCTTCTTGAATTCTGTTGCAAAATCAACATTAATAGAATCTCTTTCATACGCAAAAATTTTAAGTCGTCTTCTTTGAAGATGCTAAATTCTTTATTTAAGTAGCTGATTTTGTATAATTATATAATTAAAGATTACTTTATCTTGACTTAATTCGAATAATTAATTTAATTTTTACGTAAAAATACAATAAAACTTTATAACTTTCTTGCATTTAGAAAGTATATATAACGTTACAATAATGCTTATAAAACTTTCAATAATAATTATAAATATTTCATCGTTCAATAATAATAACACTTTTTTTATAAAAAAATAAAAATATTTTGAAAATTAGCTCAAATTTTAAATCATTATTTTCAAATTAAATGCATAAAAATTATAATTTATTTTCAACATTTTCAATTGTATTTTTCAATGAAAAATAACAACAAATACTTCAAAATTATTTTAATTCTATAACTTATTTATTAATTATTGTATAAAATATAAAAGAATCTAAAAATAAGAAAGAAGTGAAGCTTTCCATGAATTTTTTTATTTTTTATTTTTTAAAAAAACAGTTAGATTTCTTCTGACTAAAATTCAATTAAAAGCAAATCAAAGTAAACTCTATGGTGCATTTATTGCACGCTGTGAATTGTTCTAATTAAATCTTCTAAAATAACTATAAAAAATTTCAAACAAGCGTAAAAATATTTATTTATTCAAAAACTTATATATATTTATCTGGAAAATTTTATAAACTATATAAATTTATTTTTTTA
>NW_019385020.1:296360-299248 GCF_000671375.1 Centruroides sculpturatus | reverse complement strand
CAAATTGAAAATAATGAAAGTTATTTTATTATTTTTATTATTTTTATATAAAGTACATTAATAATATAAAAATAAGGTTTTTAATACAAAATATTAACATAATTTCATTTATTTCCTTTCCTATAATTCTAATGTTATTCCAATCAACATCACGAATACATAAATTAATATGTATTTTTTTAATTTAATAAATTGAGATAAGCATGAAATAAAAAAACGTAAATATTTTTGAAGTTTTTCATTTTTTCTTTGTAGTTTATTATGTAAATACAAGCTGTTTTTATATACTTAAAAATCCAAGTCAAATAGAATTCTCAGAGTTGAGATTTGATTCTATAGTTTCGTGCAATGAGAATAATTCATACACACGAGCATCCAAAATTAATATTTAAACAAAAATATTTTCATAATTTCTTGTTTTAACTTTAAATAATTACTCTTTTCAATATATTTATGTCCCAATTCTTAAGGAAATTCGTAACTTTTTCATCCGTTTAGTACGAACTTTTTTCAAAATCGGGATATAACTGTATTCTAAAAACTTTGTTTTTAGAATATATATTAAAATTCATTATAAATTTATCATGAATTATTAAGATGTAGAAAACATTCTATTGATATTAAAATGAATACAGGGTGAACCAAAAGTAAGTGAATAATAGATTGAATAGGCTTTGTATTTTATTGTAGTGTTTGTCTTATATTTTTTATGTTGTTTTATAATTTATTGTGAATTGATTTTATAATTTTATAATTTATAGACGTTTCTATATTAGAATTGTGGAATTAGTACATAAAACCTTTGACGATTCCTCGATTTTTAAACTTAACTCCAACTCGAAAAAAATTTTTATTAAATTAACTTTAATTTTTAAATTTACTAATTAATACAGACAAGAAGAACCTTCCTGATATCAGAAGACTTTTAAATAAAAGCAAAAAAACAATACAATACGAGAAAAAAAATTCAATTTGTATTAATAATGATTAATCTAAACTGGTAAATTGTGCCATAAGATACTTCATCCTTATCATGTCAATCATTAGACTCTCTTTTAATATATATGAATAGATATATATGAATACTATATAAATTTAATAGTTATTGTAGCCGTTTTTTCTTTTATTTTCCATATTTGGTGATATTACAATAATGAAAGTTTAATATTGATATTAATTAATAATAATATTGAAAACAAAAGTAATACACTTGAAGAGAAACTAACAGTATATAAGACACCAGAGTCAGAGTCAATACATTTTTACTGGCACTGACCATACCACTCTGATTTCAAGACTGACTCTGACCCAGAGAATTTGCTTCTGCTGTTACTTCTACTCCGATTCCGACATCAAGCTCTGTTGTTTGTAAAATAGAGAAAATACACGCTTAAAAGTTTGAACATCTATCAAATTTTTTAATTATTGTAATAATAAGTAATTAATTAATAATAGAAAGAAACTAGCTCATCCATTTCTGTTTAACTAGCAAATGTTTATGTTTAAATCAGTAATGGATGCGAGTAGCAAATGAATTCCCAGCGAGTAGCATGAGTTTTTTTAAGAGATGCAAGCTTTAAACCTACGAACCTCCAGTAAAGTAGGTATTTAAATGATTTATTGATAAAGGTATCTCATACACTTCGTAGCGAAGATATCAGAGACTTATCACACTATTACTGAGAACATCAATATGACACTCCTATCATAAGAATGCAATTTTATTTCTGGCATGCATTTCGGTCCTTAAAACCCTTTTCAGTCATACATGAATAAATATATATCTACAATCATTATAAAATTATAAAATGATTTATGTATGGCAGAAGAGGGTCTTAACGACCGAAATGAATACCAGAAATGAAGTTGCATTTTGATTTCCTCAGTAACAGTGTAATAAGAATCTGATATCTCTGTTATGAGATACTTTTATCAATATTAATTGAGGCAAGAAGCTTTACCATATAAAATAATATGTTTAAAACTAGTAATACAATAGCCTGTATAGTTTATTCTCATCTTTTCATTGATCAAGTTAGAAAAATAAAATTACTTTGCCAAAGCTCCAGTGGTCGCTTATTAGGACCTCGCGGTCCTCAAATTGCTTACGACTGGTTTAAATAATTAATTAATTAAAATTATTTTAAACAAATTCATTAAAATTTAATTGAATTTTTATCTTAGGCATTTATCAGAGAGCCAATTACATTCTTAAAAACTTTTATATAATTTTAGTTTTATTTTATCGATTAAGAGATGAACGTAAAACACTAAGAAGCTTACTTAATGCTTTCTAGAACTAAATTAAAGATTTATATAACACGACAATTTTTTAAAATAAGTTAATTATTATTACATCAATTAAAGCTTTTATTGACAAAAGTTTAATGATAATAATTAATAAATAAAATAAGATAAAAGAAATAATTTCTTTTTAGTGAATTTTGTGATTTTCCATAAAACCTAAAATACTGTAAAATATACTATAACTCAAAATTTGATGATATCTGATTAGTAATTAAATTGTACAGTACAATAGATTTCCTTATAAGACGGGTTCCTATAATTAAGATTCCTATAAGACGGCGAAAAAATTGTGGCAGTATCCGTAAACAACGGTAAAAAAACTATAATTACGTCATCGGGCAGCCAAGCGCCACGCTACGGAAAGATTACTATCGTCTGTACAGTATTATATATAAATGATATATAAATTAGGTACTGTACATATAATTATATATTAATTATATATAAATTAGGTATTGTATATATAATTATATATTAAGTATATATAATTATATATTAACTTAATTTATTGTAACTTTATTATAATTATATATATATATATTTTCCGCCGCCTGGCGCCACGCTACGGAGAGTTTAGGCGA